>NC_133661.1:258686836-258867631 GCF_037893015.1 Macrotis lagotis
TGGGCATTTTAGAAATAGGGGACATAAGCATCTCTTCGGTCAAATTGTAAATATCTTCCCGTCATCAAGAAAATTAATCCTGGATACTAGTCAACTTTCTTTTCTTGCTGTCATTTCTTGCCAACTCACATGAAATTGAAATAGGCAAACAGAGGACTTTGTGTTGCTAGATGGATGCAATTAGTTCTGTCAAATTGGATGGGAGTTTCTCATTTAGAAAGAAAGGGAGAAATATGAGTGACAAGTTTCTCATTCTTACCTTGACCAAAGTACACCTGTCTGTATTGCTTTTCTCATATTCTGGTGCCCTCTATCTGCTCTCTTCATTTTACCCCAGCTTATATCTTGACTGTACCTTTTGTTTCTCTGCCTTTTCATGATTTTGTGTCTCTGTACATTACACCCTCTACTTGTACAAATCTCTTTCTGAACACTAAGTTCATTTTCACGTTCCTCCTCATACTTACTTCTCCGGGGAGTTTTCAACTATAGGTATATTTTGATTTAGGAAATAGGTATACTGCTTAAACATACCAAAATTATTTTTTAAATGAGGTTATATTTTATGAAAGTTATGTAAAAGAGTAATGTAAATCCCTTCAAAAAATCTTGAGTCTTTTAGTAAAAATGAACAATTGCTACTTCCCTTCTCAATAATTTTGTTGTCCTGCAAGTATGAATTTTCACAACTGTGAAAGACAAGAACTCTGATCATTGCAAAGATGAACTATGATTCCACAGGACCAGTGAAGAAGTATGCTGCCTCCTCCTGACAGAGATATTAATGAATTCAATTTATAGAATTAAATGTATAGTTTTTGGACACAATGAATATGGGAATTTGCTTTGTTTAGCTATGTCTATTTATTGAAAAGGTTTTGTTTTACTTTCTCTCAATAGAAGGGAAGGGAGAAGAACAGTTGCTAGGAATAGAATTGCAAAGAAAGAAAGAAAGAAAGAAAGAAAGAAAGAAGGAAGGAAGGTAAAGGAAGGAGGGAAGGAAGGAAGGAAGGAAGGAAGGAAGGAAGGAAGGAAGGAAGGAAGGAAGGAAGGAAAGTAAAGAAAAGAAGAAAAGAAAGGAAGGAAAGGAGAAAAAAGAAAGGATGGAAGGAAAGAAGAAAGGAATGTAAATCATTTAAATATTTTTGAAATACACAGAAAAGAATAGAAGAAATATCAAGGGTAATCACAGATAAACAGAACATCTTTGAAAGTTGATGTTGACTTTGTTATATACTGGAAAAAAGCAAGTTGTTCATAATGGAGGTTTGCAGGTTTATGAATAAACTTCTTTCTGTTCTATTATGTATGTGGAAATGCTTGTTTTAGTTGATATTTGTTAAATTCTAAATTTTTAAAAGTGGAAAAATCAGAATTCTTATGTTTTGGATTTGGCTAAGTGAGTTTCATTTGGAACAATTTCCAGGGTTTGTTAATATAGACTTGATGTACACATGTACACATGACACACTATTTTTATCTACATTTTTTAATATTGTCATCCCTTTCTTGAGTCTAGACAAAAAAATTCAAAACATCAGACCTTGATTTGTAGTTCTTGGCACATCTGGGTAATATATTCCCATTGCAAAGTGAATAATTGAGAGCCTGTTCAAACTGTCTCCAGCTTCACCCTCTCGTGAAGGTGGCATTGGAGGAAGTATATCTCTATTAGCTGTTGCAAAACAAAAAAAAGACATTGAGGTCCATAAAATCTCATCAAGGAAAAGAGATCAGAGGTCAAACTATTCTCCACATATTCTTAGGTTGCCCTTTCTTAAGGTCTTTTATCTTTCAAAACTCTCCCTGATTTTCATTTATTGTGTCTCATAGCAACTCTAGGAGGTTAAGTGTTATTATTCCCATTTACAGATGAGGAAACTGTGGCTGAGACAAATTATGTGTCTAGTCCTAGGACATATAACTAAGGGAATATCCAATTAGGGATTTGAATTCAAGCCTTCCTGACTCCAAGACAAGCACTCTATCAACTGTGCCACTTAGGTCTTTGAAGTCCTTTCTAGCCCTAAATCTTTCATGCTATGATTCTATAATATAATTCCCAAGAACAACTTTCTGAGGATGAGAACAATGATAAGCTTCTCATGGACTAAGATAAATTGATTGTCCTGGGCTCTTTTGAGTTAGAATCACCTTTTTGTGGTGTGTCTTTTGAAAATTAAGTCATCACAGAGTTGAATCTTTTTTTTAACTGAGAAATCAGAACATAGACCAGATAACAGTAACAGGAATAAAAGTGGCTGTAGAGAGAAGTCTATGTAGTCAAACAGCCCCACCCTCCCACTTAGGGTTGGTGGTAAAGAGTAGGGATAATGGCAGGGGGAAGATTCATGTGTATTCACTGATTTGGTCCAAGAGAAGAGAAGGAATAACAAGATCCAGTCTCTTGGAGAGAAAAGGGGAGATTTCCTGGGTCCAATTTTGGAGAGGTGATAATGTAACCTCTTAGCTCAAGATTGAGAATCAATGGAAAGGAGAACTACACAGATGAATAACCAAGAGTACCTGAGTACCAAAAGTTTGAGCTAAAATGGGAGAAACAGAAATTTAATTATCCCTGGTTGGTGAAAATGTGATGGGATATGGAGAAAACAATTTCAAGTACATTTTCCTGCTTGGGGGCATACAAGTCCCTTAAAGTAATTAATATTGTCTTTTGTTTTTGACATTACTATGCTAAGGTCAAGGTACATTGTGCCCTGTTGTGAATGATCAGACTAATATGAGCTTGGAAGTACTTAACACAGGTTAGGCACAAATAGTCCATAAGAACATTGGAGAAGAGATGTTTCTAAATTTGTGCATCCCACATGCCTTTAGAGCTACTGTAATTCAGTATAAATCTAAAGACCTACATAGGATCCCAGGGTGAAGCTAGAACTCACTGCAGTGTTCAAGGGGTTGACTCTAGCAACCACAACTTCCCAGGGAATCAAAACCACAGGGTTATGCTGTTTTATTCAGAAGATACTGTAAGTCCCTAGAAGGAAGACAAGATCCATCAGTGAAAGTAGACAATTTTTACTGTTTTTGAACTATGCCTTCTTTATGTCTTTTTTCCTTTATGTAAAAGAAAATAAAGACAATATTCAATGTGAATTATTACTTGGGTGACTTTTTTAGAAATGTCTGTAGAGTCCTAGATATGAGTTGTATTTGAGTTATAATCTGAAGTTTCAAGAGGAATACTCTGGGTGGGCAAAGTAAGTCAAAGACAAATTATTTCTGAAAGTCTGAACTTGAGTTAGAAAGTTTGAGTGTGGAACTCAGGGCCAATGAATTGAATATGAAAATGTTGAAATCCAGAACTAAAATTTTATCCCTGAGCTCCTAAAATCATAGATTTAGAGCTGGAAGGGGAATCTTAAATGGTATCACGTGTAACCCCATCAATTTTCAAGGTAAAAAAACCTGAGACTGAATGATGTTAAATATTTTGAATAGGGTCATTCATAAATATCTGCAGCAGGAATGGACTTCAGTCTTCCTGATTCCAAATCCAGAGTTCTTTCCACTGAGTCACAGACAGACACACACACACACACACACACACACACACACAATAATTATTATGCTCCTTAGATTTTAGAATGTAAGATTTCAAAGGGCTTAAAGTAATTAGGAAATCATGAAGTAAAATCTTACAGGGGAAGGAACCAGGAAGGAGAAAGATGAGAAACTTGGGAATAAAAATCTGAAAAAATGAATGGACTCAAGTCAGATGAAGATGGAAAAGGGGAATTCATGGTCTCATTGATCAATGGAGAGTCTTAAAAGACTTGTACATGGATATAAAGTAAGGTAATAAAGAGTGAATAAAAAATTTTGTCTTGGTCCTTTAATCTCTCAACCCACATATTCAATCAGTTGACAACTCTTTTTCTCTATTTCCACGGCATTCTTTGCATCTCTCACATAGCCTCCACCCTAGTTCAGATACTCATCACTTATCACCTAGACTATCGCAATGATCTCCTAATTAGTCTCCTAGTCTCTATCTCTTCACACCTCCTATCTCCATATCTTTACTGTGGTCCTCCACCTTGTCAAAAATGCATTCCCTCCTCACTTCTGCCTTAGATTTTTTTTCCTTTCCTTTAGGATTCAGTTCAAGGACGATCTTCTACTAAAGACTTTTCCTAAACCTCCTTCTTCAACTCCATTGTTTTTAGCTACCTTATACTTAATTTGTAAATAATTGTATGTGTACATAGTGTCCCCTCACTTTCCCAAAAGAATATAAAACTTCTTGAGGACAGAGATTGTTTCTTTTTTCCTTTTTGTCTTTATATTCCCAGCACCTAGTATAGACTGGTTCAGAATAAAATCAGAAGGGACAAACTCAAAACAAGTTGAGTTAAGCAAGACCAGAGGTTGAGTATTGTGTCTGGTGCAGAAGTCATATTTAAAGGAAGACATTTTTAAGCTAGAGTACATCTATTAGGATGAAATCAAGGACTTTGAGTTCAACCACAAGAGGATGTCAAAAGGCAGTTCTTGGCCTTTCAAAAACAGGAAATGAACAGAATCAACAAACTAACTCTAAATCAATGAGCTTGACTTTGATTTCTGGAAACATTCTCAAATAGGTCATAAAATAAATAGTTAACGAACTATGCTTATTATTAAAATTACTTTTAAAAAGTTGTGATGACAAAGAGCCAACTTTGCTCTATCAAGAACAAATCATAGCAGTTTTGATCTCATTTTATTTTTTGACAGGATTACTAAACTCACAGATTGGGTGAGATGGAGGAAAGAATTTATTAATTATGTTTTATTATGATATATGAACCATTACATTCCAGCACTTTGTTAAATGCTTTAAAATATATCATTTGATCCTTATGACAACCCTTGGAGTTGTATACTATTATAAACTGGAAAAAATACCTCATTTTACAACTGAGGAAACCGAGGCAGACAGCCAAAGGTCAAGTAACTTAACCAGTATCTGAGGATTCAAACCCCAGTATTCTTGATATCAAATTCAGTACTCTATCCATTGTACCATCTAGCTGAGAATATTGTAGCTACCATATTCCCAGACTTTTAGCAAAGCATCTGATAAAGGATTTCAAGGAAAAAGGAACAAGCATCTATTAAGTTCCCTGCACTGTGCTAAGCACTTTATAAATATTATCACATTTGATACTTACAAGAACCCTGTGGGATATTATTATTCCTATTTTACAGTTGAGGAAACTGAGGTAGACATAAATTAAGGAACTTGTCCAGGATCACATTGTCAGATTTGAATTCAGAACGTATTGGTTTCCTAGCCAAGCACTCTGCCTATTATATCCAATGTACCATCAAGTTACCTTTCATATTCTTATGTAAAGATGGAGATATGTGCATCAGAACATCATATAATCTGATGTGTTTGGAAGTGATGCAATTTCTTGATTCAGAAAGTAATCAGTCATTAATAGATAAGTGACAGCTTATCAAAAAGTCTGTATTAGAGTGCCTCAGAGATCTTTGCTTAACCTTGAACTGTTAAATATTTTTTCCAGTGACTTGGTTAAAGGCCTAGGTGGCACATTCATCAAATTTGTAAGTTATACAAAACTGAAAAAGATTATTAATATAAATTATAATAGAACTGGGATCCAGAAAGATCTCTACACACTTAAGTAATAGGTTGAATAGGAGATGATATTCAATAGGAATAAATGAAAAGTCTTTCAAGCCTTCTGGATAGAATTTCAGTATACTTACCACTGAAGTGAGTATTACACTGGAGTTTTAAAAAATCAACACCACAAGTAAGAAAAATATGCTTGGCCATTCTCCAACTGATAAATGGTCAAAGGATATGCAGAGGCACTTTACAGATGAGGAAATCAAAGCCATCCATAGTCATATGAAAAATTGCTCTAAATCATCACTGATTAGAGAAATGCAAATTAAAGCATCTCTGAGGTACCACCTCATACCTATCTGAATTGACCAATATGACCAGAAAGGACAATGATCAATGTTGGAAGGGATGTGGGAAAGCTGGGACACTAATACATTGTTGGTGGAGCTGTGAACTGATTCAACTTTCTGGAGAACAATTTGGAATTATACCCAAAAGGCAATAAAAATGAGCATACCCTTTGAATCCAGAAATACCACTACTGGGTCTGTATCCTGAAGAGATCATGAACAGGGATAAAAAAACATCACTTGTACAAAATTATTCATAGTCGCTCTGTTTGTGGTGGCAGAGAATTGGAAATTGAGTGAATGTCCATCAATTGGGGAATGGCTTAACAAACTGTGGTATATGTACTTTATGGAACACTATTGGAAATCAAGAGGGATCGAAATTCAGGGAAGCCTGGAAGGATTTGCATGAATTGATGCTGAGTGAGATGAGTAGAACCAGAAGAACATTGTATACCCGAACAGCAACATGGGGGTGATGATCAACCATGATGGATTTGCTCATTCCATCAATGCAATAATGAGGGACAATTTTGGGATATCTGTGATGGAGAATATCATCTATATCCAGAGAAAGAACTGTGGATTTTGAATAAGGACTAAAGATTATTACATTCAATTTTTTTAAAAAAGTTGTCTTGTGTGCAGCTAGGTGGCGTAGTGGATAAAGCACCAGCCTTGGAATCAGGAGTACCTGGGTTCAAATCCAGTCTCAGACACTTAATAATTACCTAGCTGTGTCGCCTTGGGCAAGCCACTTAACCCCATTTGCCTTGCAAAAACCTAAAAAAACAAGTTGTCTTGTTTACTACATAATTTTGCTATCTCTAATATTTTATTTCTTCCTCAAGGATATGTTTTTTTCTCTCTCAACACATTCAATTTTGATCAATGCATAGCATGAAACAATGTAAAAATTGTAAAATCCAAAACCTTACCAAAAATGATTGGTAGAAACTATCATTGTATATAACTGGAAAACAAATAAAATATTTATATAATAAAGAAGAAAAATATGCTTGGACAACAATTTGTCTGAAAATGGTCTGGGGATTCTAGTGAACTGCAAACTCAACATGAATTAATTGTGTGATGCAGCAATGTGGTAAAATGAATGTTAGACTAAATGGCTTCTAAGGACCTCTCCAATATCTATGATCCATGATATATGATTTTGTTTGCACATACAAATCTCAATAGTAGTATTATGTTCAGACACATCACAGTTTAGGAAGAACAGTAATAAACTGGGAAGTATCCAGAGGATAATTAATCAGTATGGTGAAACTTAGTCTTGATCAAGGGTCAGTAAACTTTTTATGTAAAAAGTCAAATAATAAATATTTTAGATTTTGATGACCAAGAACCAAAATCAAGGATAATATGTAAATATTTATGTAACAGGTAAGAAAAGAAATTTCCTCAAATTTTTGTTGAGGAAATTCAAAATTTAATATGTGACTACAATTGTTTTGTAATATAGTTTACCATGGGAAGAATGGAATTCTTTTGGGATGATGACATTCTGTTTAATTGGGTTCATAAATAGCATAAACAAAGGAGTTATGTTTGAATAAAATTTATTTAAAAATGTAAAAACCATTTTTAAGTCATGGACCATATAAAAACAAGCAACAGGACAAATTTGACCCCAGGCTGTAGTTTGCCAAAAGCTGTGATCATCAGGTGAGGGACCTCAAAATGAAAGTCAAGTTTTTGCATGCAAGTTGTGTTCTAGTACTTGAAGGCTACTATATAGAAGAAATTATTATCTCTTCTATATTCTTCAACTTGTCCTATTTGACTTCAGCAGTCAGAACCAGAAGGAATGGCTGAAATTGAAAAGTTACAAATTTAGACTTTTTGTTAGGAAAGACTTCCTAATACTTTAAGCAAATCAATAGTGGAATGAGCTATCTCAGGAGACAGTGGCTTCCTCCTCCTTGGAAATCTTCAAGCCATGGTGGATGACCCCCTTGTATGTTGTGATCTAGATACTTTTCTTGTATTCTTTTTACAGTCATGGATTGAATTAATTTGAACTATAGGTAACTAGGTGACAGAATAGACAGCTGAATTCAGATCTGAGTTCAAATTTTGCCTCAGATTCTTAACTCTGGGCAAGTCATTTACACCACTTTTGACCTCAATTTCCTTATCTACAAAATCAGGATAATAATAGTACCTTCATTACACTAATTGTTGTAAGGATTAATTGAGTAAGTATATGCAAAAGCACATTGTAAATTTTTTTTGCAAGGCAAAGGGATTAAGTGACTTGCCCAAGGTCACACAGTTAGGTGATTATTGAGTGTCTGAGATTGGATTTGAACTCAGGTCCTTCTGATTCCAGGGCTGGTGCTCTATCCATTGTGCCACCTTAGCTACCCGATAGAATGCTATAAAGGGGGCTAGGTGGCACAGTGGATAGAACACCAGCCCAGGAGTCAGGAGGACCTGAGTTCAAATCTGATATCAGACACATAATAATTACCTAGCTGTGTGACCTTGGGCAAGTCACTTAACCCCACTGCCTTGCACAAAACTAAAAAAAGTGTTATATAAATATTAGTTATTAATATTATTATTACTACTACTATAATAATAAGTAACCACTTAGATCTTTCTCCTTTCAACTCTAAAATTCTATGATGTCATTGAAAATTATGGTACAATGCCTCCAAGACTCTGAGCTCACATAGACTAAGTCCAATCCTTGGAAGCTGACCTAGTCTCTCTACTCCCCCACCCAAACTCCACTCAGGCAAGTTTCTTTCTTTGGCTTATTGCTTCCATCTGTAGTTGCTTCAGAAAAATAACCTAGTATACTCATGCTATAGGTCATGTCTAGATTTCACCAAAGCCACCAGTCACTTTCATAGACCATAGAGAGGGGTGGTTGATATGTAGTCAGGAGGCATTTCCAGTCTAAAATCCAATAAGGACAGTATTTTTGAGCAGTCTATGAAGGGATTACTCTGATCACCCATATATATATTGTGATTCTGTTACTTTGAATAAGAAGGCTTAATGATGACATGATAACTCTTCTGAAATATTTGAAAAAATGTAGCCTATGGGGTGGCTAGGTGGCTCAGTGGATAAAGCACCAGCCCTGGAGTCAGGAGTATCTGGGTTCAAATCCGGTCTCAGACACTCAATAATCACCTAGCTGTGTGGCCTTGGGCAAGCCACTTAACCCCATTGCCTAGCAAAAGCCTTAAAAAAGATGTAGCCTAAACTCTAAGAAATGATAAACTATAAGAAACAGTAAGTAGGATGATTTCAGAAAAAAATCTGAAGATTTACGTGAACTGATGCAAAGTGAGTAGAACTAGGTGAATGTTAAATACAGTAACAGCAATAGTATATGATGAATTGTGAATGACAACTATTCTCAGCAATATAAAATGATAAACATACTATTCACATTCAGAGGAAGAACTAATACTGATTGAATACAAACCGAAGCATGCTGTTTTTGTTCTTTCTTTTTTCTTTCTTTCTTTCTTTCTTTCTTTTTTCTTTCTTTCTTTCTTTCTTTCTTTCTTTTCTCTCTTTCTATCTTTCTGAATCTTCTTGTATAAAATGACTAATATGCAAATGTTTACATGATTGCACATATTTAAACTATATTAGATTATTTACTATCTCAGGGAGGGGGAGGGAAAGGAGAAGGAAGGATAAAATTTGGAATTCAAAGCTTTTTGTTGTCAAAAACTATTTGGATATTTATAAATAAAATATTATTTGTTAAAAAAAGAAATATCATATAAAGAAAGATTAAACTTATTTTGTCTATTTTACCCAGAGGGTAATGGATTGATTTTTCAAGGAAGGAAAATTTAGGCTTGATATAATAAAAAAAAATTCTTAGCAGCTAAAATCGTTCAAAAGTGGAATGGACTACTGTGGGGAACAGGGAGTAATGGAGTCCCCTTCACTGAAGTCTTTCAAGCAAAAACTAGATGATCACTTGTCATGCTTGCTATAAAGGGAATTATTATTCAGTATAAGTTGGAGTAGATGAGCTCTAAAATCCCACCCAACTCTGAGATGTTATAATTCTGTGTAGCTTAAATGTGCCTCTCTGGACCTTCTATGCATTGCTCCTCATTCCTGGCAGAGGCTCAGAGGATGATTACAAGTGGCTCATAGAGAACTCAGTATCTATAGCTGGAGCAAAACATAAACTTCATGTTAAAACACTTCATTCCTATCTCTTCCAGTTTTTCCTTTATCAGGAGGTCTTATCTTTTAAATCCATTGGTTTTTAGCTCATGTCTATAACTTTGCAGAAGATAGGTAGTAAGACTCCCACACTCATTCCATTTGACTTAAAACTAATCTAGTGGTGAGCCTGTTAAATGCATTTTCACCTCCCCTACCCTTCCCCCAAGCAGATACAGTGAAACCTTCCTCTGTGAGAGACTTAAAAAAAAAAGTCTAATAGGCAAACTAATTTCAATTTTTAAGGTGAATTAAGTAGAAAGATTAGGGTGTGGGGGAACTCAGAGCAGGACAGTGATGCTCTTTGCTTTAGGATGCAGTGTTTAAAAGTGCTATCTGCACGTGACAAATTAAAATTCACACCTTTTAACCTTCAGAACCATCTGAGATCCATATCATTAAGGATGATTCAACAAGATGCCTTGATATTCTAAATTATTTGTAGACCTGGCATTGCAAATAAATATTTGTGAAATTCATTTCAAGAGATGTTAACGCTGGTGAAACCCATGTGCCCCCAGAGGGATTATACAAATTTCCATGTCAAATATTTGAAGCAAAGCACTTGTACAGAAACAGTGTTTTTGTATGTGTGTGTGTGTGTTTTGATGCCTTTCATTTTCATAAACTAGATTAGTTTCTGAAATTACTTTCACACAGAGAACAGTTTCTATTGAATTCCAGTCAGTGAGCTCCTCAGAGTGTGATGTGAATAAAATATCAATGGGTTGTGGGGCTTCCTTAATACATATGCATCCCTGTTGTTTAAGGAGGGCAAACCAAGTTTAGATGTTATCTTTAGAAGGCTCATATGCCCAGATTTGCTGTCTTACAGTAATTGCTAAACAACAATTTCATTTATAGCCTAACAAGGAAGTTCTCTGGCTTTCTCTCCTCCATCTCTCCTACCTGGCTAACAATGAGTTGGGCTCTGTTGTTAAGTGGAAATTTGCTGGCAGGCAGCTGTTTGTGACTGTGAGAGGCTCTCCAACAGTAAAGTTTTATCTGCTTTTTGCAAACACCGATTCTGCCAAAAAATCCACAAAAAAATTTGATCCGAGCAAACATTGTCCTATTGTCCTAGGTCTCTCAACCTCATAAAATTAAAATAGACTTAGTTTTCTTAAGGGGAAAAAAACATGTCAAAAGGGGCAAGTTTGAGAAAGCAGTTCAGTTAAATATAACTTAAAACAAATGTTATTTCCTATTCACAAGGGCATGGAAACAGATTCTGAATTCCTCTGGGAGAAAGAAGAGAGAGGGGACCAACTTAAAGTAGCTTCTTAAATAAACCTAAAACACGTCTGAGCTTTCACTGCTAAAACAGAGAAGTGTCTCTTAATCTGAAAAGGAGATTCCTCAGCAAATCTGAACTTGACTAATTTTACAGTTGCTTTTCCTTTACTGCAGGGGTATCAAAGCATTATCTATATATAGCACCATAACATCACTTGAGAGAGGGGGAAATGATGAGACTTAAGAAATTCTGGATGGTTGGAGTAGAGATTCCGTGAAACGTATGAATACTGACTTGACAGGCTCTTCTGCTAGATAATGCAGAGATAGAAATGCTGCTAGTCCCAGAAGGGACATCTGCCAGTGGACAAAAATTTCCCAATGCTTGCCTTTTGGAGTCCTGTGCTCCATTAGACTGTGATCTATTAAAGGAACCCTCTTCTGTTCCTGTGAAAGAATTGAAATCATGCCTCTCAAAGTGTGCAAACTTGGTGAGGGATGGAGAGCCATAGGTTTAAAGGTTGAAAGAGTTAAAAGACTCCTGATTCATTGCTTAGTTTGTAGCAAGATAGAAATTCCCAGAAGGGAGTGAGGGGTTGATGCTGCTACAGCAGCAAAGAGACCCAGTGACTCTTATTCTTACACCCTCAGTTACTTTCACCATCCTCTTGTACTCTCGAGAGAGAGTAACTGTTATGTTTTGGTTTGCCAGCTGCTTTTATAGAAATACTAATGTAATTGCTTACTGTACTACTGACTTGTACAACTCCTTTGGGGTTGAACGGACCTGTGAGGAAGGCAACCAGAGATAGGTACCTAGGAGGAAAGTTTTAGAGCTATGAGTAAAGGTGTGAGGTATGCTCTGTCAAAATATGAGGCTCATAGTTAAACTGAAAAGTAATATTATTTACCAGATCTTATAATTTCCCAAAGAAGGGAAAGATCCAGTGAATCTGGATCAATAGCCCAGATGCAGTCTGAGCTTTAAGCTAGTAGTGCTGGTAAAGGAAAGGGAATGCATCCAGTGGTTTAAAATCAAATATAAAGTAGGGAATCCAAAGGATGGGTGAAAAGGGTCAGTAGTCTGGTGATGGATGATTAGTCAAATGCAGAAATAGGTATGCATGAGAGAGATGTTGTAAGGATAGAAATACCAAGATTTGACTATAGATTGAATATATGGAATGAGTATGTTTGAGGAATTGAGGGTGACAGAAGTTTTGAACCTAGGTTCTTAGAAGAATAGCGATGTTCTTGACAGTATTAGGAATATTGTAACAAGGAAAGATCTTGAGGAACAATTTATGAATGAGTTCTATTTGAGCATTTTGAATTTGGGATACCTACATTATATACAATGTGAGATATCCAAAAGGCAGCTAGCAATACAGGTATGCTGCTCAAGAAAGAGATTAGAACTATATCTGATAATCATTTGCACAAAGATGATAGTTGAAGTAATGGAAATTGATGAGATCACCAACCAAAATGTTATTGAGGGGGAGAAGAGAAGTGGACCCAGGACAGATCTCTAGAGAATACTTATGGTTGGTAAAGATGACCTGAATGAAGACTTAACAAAGGAGACTGAGAAGGAATGGTGAAACATGTAAGGAAGAAAGCTAGATGAGATCAAAGTCATGAAAACCTAGAGGTGAGAGTACCCCAGGGAGGGTGATTGACAGTGTCAAAGACTTGGAATTAAAAATGTTTTTATTGATATCCTTTTTTTTAACATTATCATAACAGTATCTTCTAGTAGTTTCCCTTTTCCTTCCAGAAAACCAATCTACATAATAAATTTATTTAAAAATAGAAAAAGAATAGAAGAAAATTCATATAACTGATTAATATAACAAAAATAAATCTGAATATATGTATTATATACAAATACTTCAATCAATCAATAAACATTTATTAAAGACCTAGTATGTGCTGTACTAAGAAACAAAGACAATCCTTGTCCTCAAGAATTTAAAAATCTAGTGAAGGAGAAATTGAACAAATATGTAAAAATAAGCTATATGCAGAATAAATAGGAAACAATTAAAAATGGAAGGCATTAGAATTAACTAAGGTGGGAAAGACTTTCCAAAGAAGATTTTAATTGAACTCATAAACATATAGAATGCCAGGGAAGCCAGTAAGTGGAGATGAGGAGGAAGAGCATTCTTTGCATGGGGAACAACCAGTGAAAATATATGGAGCCAAGTGATAGTGTCTTGTTTGAGGAAGAGCTAGGGAGGAGTGTCCTGGGTAGAAGGATATGGCTGGTGGAGTATAAGAAGACTAGAAAGGAGAGGAGGACAGCACAGGTTATAATGTAATTTGAATGCTAAATGGAAGAGTTTGTATTTGATCCTGGAGGAGATATGGAGCCAGTGGAATTTATTGAGTAGAGGGAGTTGATATAGTCAGACCTGTGCTTTAGGAAAATCATTTTGGTGGATGAATTGGAAATGAGAGAGATCTAAGACAGACAGATCTACCATCAAGCTTTTGCAATAGTCTAGGCATGAAGGCTTGTACTAGAGTGGTGGTTGGTTGGTTCTTGTCCTTTGTTATCAAAGAAGACCAAAATGACATCACCATGTTTGAGACAAATTACAGTGTGTTCAGCTGTGGGTGATCAGACCAATATGAGCTCACAATGCTCTACCACAGGTTGTGCAGAAATAGTTCATGTGAACCCGGGATGAGTACTCTAAACTTACAGATGTCCCATTTCCTTTGAGCTGTTTCAATTCTGCCTTCCTCATAGAGTGCAGTCCCCTCATTGATGAGAACATGCCATGCTGGTCCTGTGCCAGTACTTCCCTTTCTGTACAATCAGTTCTAAAGTTCTTCAATGAGACCTTCAGGGTGTCTCAGTATTGCTTCTTCTGACCCCATTGTGAGCACTGGTCCTGTGTGAGTTCTCCATAAAAGTTTTTTGGCAAGTGTACATCTGGCATTCTAACATGTCCAACCCATCGTAGTTGCACTCTCTGTAGTAATGTTGGAATGCTAGGCAGTTTAGGGGTGGTAGCAGTATCAAGGGAGAAAAGGGGGCATATTTAAGAGATGCTGCAATGGTCAAAGTACAGACTTTGGCAACAGATTAGATATGTTGAGAGGTGAGAGATAGTGAGGAGTTGAGAATGAGACTTAAATTTCAATCCTGAGGGATTGGGAGGACCATGTTATCTTCTATAGAAATAGGAAAGTTAGGAAGAAAGTAGGGTTTAGAAGATAATGGACATGTTGAATTTCAGATGTTGACTGAACACCCAGTAGCCACTGGGTGGTACAGTGGTTAGAGTATTGGCCTGGAGTCATAAAGACCTGAGTTCAGATGTGACCTCAGACACTTACTGTGTGATCCTGGGAAAGTCACTTAACTTTGCCTCAGTTTCCTCATCTATAAAATAAACTGGAGAAGGAAATAACAAACTATTCCAGTATATTTCCTGAGAAAATCCAAAATGGGGTCATGAAAAATCACACATCACTGAAAAATGACTGAACAACACCTGGATACCAATACTAAGAAGTCTGACAAGCAATTAAAGATGCAAGATTAGGGGGCGGCTAGGTGGCGTAGTGGATAAAGCACTGGCCTTGGAGTCAGGAGTACCTGGGTTCAAATCCAGTCTCAGACACTTAATAATTACCTAGCTGTTTGGCCTTGGGCAAGCCACTTAACCCCATTTGCCTTGCAAAAAAAAAAAACAAACCTAAAAAAAAAGATGCAAGATTAGAAGTCAGTACATTAAACACAAATGAGCATGTACAAAGTTCACTAGACTGTTTGCCACTGAGGGGAGGGGGGCAGAAAGGGAGAGTTGAAGAAAACTGTGTAACTTATAAATATGCAAGTGAATGAATGTTGAAAAACTTTCATAATATGTAAATGGAAAAATAAAATAGAATATCGATCAAAAATAAATTAATAAAAAAAGAAGTCAGCAGAGACGTTAAAGCTCAGATAGATTTGAAAGTCATCCCAAGGGGCGGCTAGGTGGCGTAGTGGATAAAGCACCGGCCCTGGAGTCAGGAGTACCTGGGTTCAGATCCGGTCTCAGACACTTAACAATTGCCTAGCTGTGTGGCCTTGGGCAAGCCACTTAACCCCATTTGCCTTACAAAAAAAAAAGTCATCCCAATAGAAACGGTAATTAAATCCTCTGGAGCTGTGAGATCAGAAGATCAGATATGAAGTTGAAGAGAAGAGAAGTAGAATAGAAGACCCTATGGGACAACTATCGTTAGAGGGCATGATCTTGAGGAGGATCTACAAAAAGACTGATGGGGGGGGGGGGTATTGTAGGTAAGGGGAAAACCAGGAGAGAATTATGACCCCCAAACCTCCCGTAAGAATATCAGGAAGAATCTCTCATATCTGCAAAGTAGTGGAATAGTGGATATGGAGGGACTTTCTCTCCCTAACTCTTCTTTTAAGTTACACTTGTTCTTTATAATTGGGGTGGGGAGGGCAAGGGCTACAGATGAGTTATTCTTACAAAGCTTCATCCTTTGGGATATATTATTCCACAATTTTTCTGATTTATTTTAGTTCCTGTCAACTGTTTTTTTGATCCTGATTACTGTTCTTGTTACCTGAAGTCTTTCATAGCCTCTACTTAAAGGATTTTTTTTTCCCCTTGACCTGGAAGCTTTGAGTTTTGGTTATGACATTCATGGTAGTTTTCATTTGGAGTTTATTTCAGGAGGTGATCAGCTTCATCTTTTGGTTTTAATAGATCCAGTCAGTTTTTCAGTTATGATTTCTTGAATTGATTAGACTGTTTGGTCACAAATTTCAGGGAGTGATGCTTAAATGATGCCTCCTTGACCTGTTTTCCAGGTCATTTGTTTTATAAACAAGTAGATAAATTCTACTTTATTGGGCTGTTCAATCTTTTGATTTTATTCTATTTCTTTTTGTCTAATGAATCCTTGAGTTTTGAGTGCTCCATTGCAATTTTCTGGGGGTACTATTACTCAGATCAGTTTTATATATTCTGTTCTAAGCTACTAATGGTGATGCAGTGGATAGAGCATTGGCCTTGGAGTCAGGAGAACAGGAATTTGAAACTGACCTCAGTCACTTGACTCTAGCTGTGTGATCTTGGGCAAGTCATTTAACCCTGAATGCTTCACGTCCAGGATCATCTCCAGTTGTCCAGATTCATTCCTAGCCATTGGACCCACAGACCCCCCTCACTCAAATCCAATTCACATTCTTTTCATGACATCATCTCCCTGATGTTGTGGAATTCCTCCCATTGTTTCTCCAGAGCTCATATTTAATTCATACACATACACACATGTGTGTATGTGTGTGTGCATGTCATATACATATATGTGCATATACGTGCATGCATGCATTCTTTCATATTCTTGTATCCATATGGTCAAGCCACTTTTTATTCTCTTATATTCTGCCTATAGTCATGGAGCTACTCTCTTTTTCTGGGTTACCTCTTAGGCATTGACACAGAATATTTATTTATAGTATTTAATGTCTTCCTTTCTTTGTTTACTCATATCATTAGCCTAAGTTCATGATCTGGGGTTTTGTGCCAAGAGGGCTCTAACCCCTTCCATAGTGTTATATGAGGCATTCAGGGTTTATTTGACTCTGACCTTGATTACCTACATTCTGGGATTTCATTTCTCATATTGTGTATATTCTCATATTTTTGGAAGGAACCCCTTAATGTTATATGGGGGTCTTCTATGCTTTTCTGGGTCCTTTGGAGCATCTCTGATCTGTTTAAGACTTCCAGCCTCTCTGAGATGTCTGGTATAAACAGTGGCTGTTCCTGTCCCCTATTTACCTAAAATTCTCGGGAAGTTTTCCCCATTCCATGCACTATAGGGATCTTGTCCCCTAGGAACATAGTGCTGTATAGGCTTCAGGTTTCCCTGGAACATCTTTAGTTAGAGCACATCTGGCTTCTGGCTTGTTTATAATATATTAGCATTGGTTTCTCTGGTAGGATCCCTTCTCCAGTACTCACAGATTTTTATCTTTTGTGCAGAAGTAGGATAAATTAAGAAATAATTTTAATTTCTTGATCATTTTTCCATCTGGTACTTTTTTTTTGAAATCTATATTGGAATATGCATGACAGAGTTGTGATTATCCCATGACTTATTATACCACCAAAGTAATCAAAAATCTCTTGTTCCTGCTTTATATTTTATTTTTTTTTTGTGGGACAATGAGGTTAAGTGACTTACCCAAGGTCAATTTGAAATCAGGTCTTCCTGTGTTCAGGGCTGTTATTCTATCCACTATTCCACCTAGTTCCTTTTTGTTTAAGACTACCAAACTTTTGCTGATCCTTCAGTCAATCCATAACTGACTTTTCTATAATTGTATCAAATTGATTATAGAAATTCTTTTCACTTCTTGTACCATCAAATTCTGAAGGGAACAAAATTGTGATACTTCATTGTTTTCATTATCTGCCACCATATCCTATAACTTTGTCAAGTGATTGGGGGAATAAATTTATCAGTAGTTCCCTGATCCACCAACCATAAATGGTAGACTAATTTGTTTACCAGATTAATTAGTGATTCAATAAGCAGGGCCTTAATATAATTTTGATTTGAGAATAGAGTAGATTTGAGAGATGGAATGAAAGTTCTAGAAGTACTGCCTAAAATATTGTGTTCAACTGTGAGTAATGAAAGATGAGTGGAGAATTAAGATAGTTTAATGTGTGCTCCTCAAAGGAGGGAGCTTTTGTTTTAGTATCCAGTAATTAGTACAGTATATGACACTAAGTAGGCATTTAATAAGTGCTTATTGAGTTACTGACTGTAGCCTAAGTGGAGAAAGAGTTCACAAAAAGACAAAATGAAGATGCCAAAATTTGGATTTCCCACTTCACAGTGTCAATAAGAGCTAACCTTCACTCTCTTCCCTCCACAACAAGCATGTTGTCTTCCCTACCATTTATCTCTTCTGTGAAATCAGAAAGAATTCATTCCCAGCTTCAGTAGAGGCAAGGAGGTAATACAATTTTTAGGAACAAACATCTGATGTGAAGGGTCTTTTGACATGGCAAGCAAACTGTTTGGAATCACAGTTGGTTCTCCCATTGTTTTGTGATCAAAAACAAGTCTCTTGGGTTCTCAGGGTTTTATCTGACCCCAAAGGGAAAGTTTTCATGTTCCTGAAAATGAGTTTTGATAATGACTAAAAATGTTTAGAAAATATCTGACAAATATACAGTGTTTAGAGGAGAGTCTCTTAGAAATTGAATCCTATGTAAATAAAAACATTCAATTAAGTATAATGAGATTAATGAGACTTTATCCCTAAAGGTAAACCTTTCTCACAAATTCTCACAAGATTTCATTCTACTCACAATATCCTGAATTTGTACCTTTCAAAATCTCTCATTTTTGTCAGAGTTCTTTTACCTGGATACAAAAGACTCCAGTTTGCGTCAGAATGATGTGCAGTACATAGAGCTTATGTTGAAGTTAGGACGTACTGAGTTCAAATCCTGTCTCTGATACATACTAGTTGTGTGGCCACAGGTGAATGACCTCTCATTGTTATATCACTCATCTGTAACATTATAAATTTTAGCATATTGTATTCATGGAAGGGATTTCTCTATGAGGAATTCCCTACATAGATTAAATACAAGATTCTTCCCTTTGTCCTAGAAGAAAAATCAAAACACATACAAAATTTACCTCACTAAACTCATGTGAAACACTGTAAAATGTCAGTCATTATTCTACATCTACAATGAAATCATTTTAGGATTAATTATTATTTTCCATTAAGTTACTGCTTTATTTTTTGATGAAGTTAATAAACTCCACAAATCTTCTTATTCTTGATTATTTTTTCCACCTATATCATCCCTATCAATGCCCAGGGAGAGTCGAGGATAATGTTGACATCATTAAAAAGATCTGACATTTTTCTATAGCAAAAGAATAGTAATGAGAGCTAGAGAAGAAGACAGCTGTGGACCTTTGAATGATTCCTCTGGGAGGAATCCAAGAAAAGGGATGTAAGGCATCTTTCTAAAAGAAAAAAACAGTAGTTGTTGGAGGTATTGAGACATCAGGAGGTATTTTACAACATTTTTTTTCTAAATTGAAATTGACCAAATGGCACTTATTCAAATTATATCAAAAGAATAAAAGTTCTTTTTTTCTGGCTTGCGTTGCCCTCTGCCAGATTTCTGCCTAGAGCAAATTTTCATGGCAAAGGCAAAAGACAGTGAACATAAGGCTATGCTATCGAAAATGGTAGTCTATTGAAGACAAGGATAGTTCTTATTCTATGTTGGTGTGGGCTTCAACTAGGAGAAAATCTGCCCCAATGGCCTCCTGGGCTCAAAGCCAGATGTCAGCCATGCACTGGATTACAGTCTCTCCAGGGGGAAAAAGTTAAAAAATAAAAATCTCTCTGGTCAAGGAGATGGTCTGAGGCTGGAGGCAGTGTCCCAAGCATCTCATTTGTGTTATGAAATGGGAAGATTCCATGAAAGACAGGTAAGTTCTACAGAGGCTATAACTGAATCATCGTGATACTGAGTTCCATTGTTACAAGCAAAGTCATAACCAGGCAGAAAAGAATCCTGTCAAGCTATAAACTGAAAATTAAGACATATCCATTGTGCAAAGGAATATGAGTAATAGAGGAGTAAATATGTTGTATCCAGGCTCTACCATTCATTCGATCAGTATCAAAACTCCATCTTCTGCTGGGTACAACTAGGGATCATTAATTGAAATTAATGTGAGGGGCAGCTAGGTGGCACAGTGTATAGAGCACCAGTCCTAGCTGTGTGATCTTGGGCAAATCACTTAACCCCATTGCCTTGCAAAAAAAACTTTCAAAAAAACCCTCGAAATTAATGTGAAATTATTGGGCTTACATGCCCCATTTAGGAGATATTCACTGGAAAGACCAAACTGGCAGTGGGAAGTGAGATGGCAATCACACTTTAATAAGGCACAGAAGATGACAAGGCAAATGAGCACAAAAAAAGTATGAAGACAAGAAATAAAAAAATGGGAAATAGATTGACAAAGGAAAGCCATCAGCACAAAGAAGAGGATGGAGCAGGGGAGAAACAGAGAATCTAACTCAGGTAGCCATGGATTAGAGTTGGGGGCACTCTGTAGCAAGAAGTGGGGAAAGGATGATCAGATGGCAGGATTGAGATCTCATTTTTATGGGGATTTTTTTGAGGGGAACTATTATCTGGGCCACCTTTGTATTAATTCATCTATATATCCAAATCATCTCAAAGCCAGCAATAAAAGTTTAAAGTGAACATATCCATATCATCTCAAAATGATCAGTCCCATTTGGTGTTGTGTTGGTGGTACTAAGGATTTTGAAATTTGTCTGGAATTTGTATGAGACTTATGTAAGTACAAAAAACCCTAATAGCAAAGTCTAGTGGCTTCCCCTGTTTCTGCACATACTACCAAGATGTGATTTTTAGTTAAAACATGATACAATTCATATGTGACTTCCAGATTTTTCCTACTATTGCCACTTTAAATTGGTTACTTATAAACTTACTACTATACTGATTAGAAAGGGGATGGTGGTGTTCAAGGAGACCAAAATAAGATACAATCTTAACACAGGCAGGCCCCAAATCATCCAGAGTTTACTATTTCCTGCTTCAGCCCCCTCAGTCTCACCTCAGCCACCATACAGATTGCCATACTCCTGATATTGCTGTCACACACAAATGTGTGCCTCCTCTATATTCCAGAATTCTGAAATCTCTTCATCCAGTCATAATCCATTGACTTTTCACCTTCTCCTTTGCCTTCTCTTATAAAACCCTACTTTTCATCTGCACCATGACCTTTGATTTCTTGACCCTTCAGTTCTTTCCAGGCTAACCATTCTCTCCTCTTTTCCCATTCTTGACTCCCTTTTTAACCAAATCAACTCTACATCACCCTCCTCACTTGAATCCCTAGCCTTTTGTTATATTCCTATTGTTATATTCCAGATTAAAATCAGCCAAGTCTTACTTCATATCATTCCCCACCATTTGTCACCTTCACTCCATAGAGAAAAATAACTGTTTTTATTGGGTTTATATTTATTTATATTACATAACTCCAACTAGACTCTCACTGATGCAAGACAATCCCTTATCAATTCACTATCCCACTTTCTACAACAGTTTTTTCAAAACTATTCATCTCTCCTTAAGCCTCCCATAGCTCCCCTTCCCCCTCTTCTCTCAGCAGAGAATGTTGACTAATAATTTACAAAAAAATAAGTGGAGGCTATTCTCTGGGAACTCCTCTTTTCCCCTCTTCTCTCATCTCCTATCACTCAAGAGCTTTCTGCCATTCTCTCCTCTTTCTCTGTATCTCACGTGATGGTGACCTTGCTACTTATCAAGATTAAAGTGATCCCATACCATCCAACTCCTTCAACAAAAGAGTCATCCCTACTCTTTAACTTATTTTTAATCTCTCTCTGTAAATGGTTCATTTTCTTACTGCCTACATACATGCCTATATCTCCTCTATTCTGAAAAACAACAGCAACAGTCCTCATTTGATCTGTCTATCCCTCTATTATCCTATATCTCTTTTGTTCTTTTTTAGCTAACCTCCTCCAAAAGACCATCTACAATAGATGCCTCTACTTTCTTCTCACTCCCTTCTTACAATCTAACTGGATAAGGATAAAGTTGGAACCTTATCCCTTATCATTCCGTTGAATCTGCTCTCTCCGAAGTTATTGATGATCTCCTAGTTGCCAAATCAATGACCTTCTCTCAAAACTCATTTTCCTTGTCCTCTCTACAGGCTTTGACACTGTTATCATTCTCTCCTTTGATACTCTCTTCTTTACATATTCAAGACACCAGTCTCTCCTGATTCTCCTCCTGTGTGGACACTGCTTCTTCTCTCTCTCCTTTGCTGGATCCTCATCCTCTAATAATCTCTTCTCTCTTGACTTGATGTTCTTATCAGCCTCCATGGATTTAATATGTTAATAGTTTTCAAATCTATGTCTCTGCCTTATTCTCTGTGCTGACTTTCCAGTCTTACATGTCCAATAACCACTCATACATCTCAAACTGAATGTCCAATATATCAATATGAACAAATCAGAATTCATTTTTCTCCCCCCCCCACTACTTTCCCTATTACAGTAGAGGGCACCACCATCCTTTCACTTTCAGTACCTCAGCCTCAAAATCTAGGTATCACCCTCAATTCCTCACCATCTCTCATCATCCATATCCAATCTGTTCCCAAGAATTGTTGATTTCCAACTTTGCAACATCTCAAGAAAGGGAGTACCCTTTTCTCCTCTAACATTGTCACCTCTCTAGTGGTGGCCCTCTTTATCTCATATCTTGAGGCTGCAGTAGTTTGCTGATGGGTCTGTCTATTTCCAGTCTCTCTCCCTTCTCCAATCTATCCTTCATTCAGTCATTAAAATGATTTTCCTAAAGTACAGGTCTGACCATGTCACCGCTCAATTTAATCAACATCCAGTGGCTCCCTATCACCTCTAGGATCAAAATACAAAATGCTTTTCTAACCCAAATCCCTTTCTAACCCAATCCCCTCCTATCTTTCCAATCTTCTTATTTCTTACTATACTATTCTTTGATCTAGTGACATTAACTTCTTTGCTATTCTACAAAAGGAGACATTCCATCTCTTAACTCCAGCATCTTTCTAACTATTTGCTGTACCTAGGAATGGTCTCCCTCCTTTGCCATGACTCTTGACCTCCCTAGCTTCCCTTAAGTCCCAACTAAAATCCTACTTTCCATGGGAAGCCTTCCCAACCCTTCCTAAGCTATATAATATATATATATATATATGCATATATATATATACATATATGTCCTATACAGGATAGGTCTTATATAGGATAGAGCACTGGGATTGGAGTCAGGAAGACCTGAATTTAAAGCTGGCCTCAGATGCTTATTTGAGCTTATGTAAGCAACTTCACCTCTACCTCAATTTTTCTCTGTAAATAAGGTATTATAATAATATTGCCTGGAACATAGGGCTATATAATTATTAGCTATTAACATTTTTGGTGCCTTTATGTATTGTTATTCAGTCATTCAGTGGTGTCCAACTAATCATGACCCTGTGGACCATAGTCAACCAAGGTTTTCTTGTCAAGATATTAGAGTGTATTTGCGGTTTCTTTCTCTGGTGACAAGACAAAAAAAACAATTAAGTGACTTGCTCTAGTCTTTCCTTTTAATAATTTTCCTCTTTATTCTCTGTATATATATATATATATATATATGGGTTGTCTCTCCATTTAGATTGTAAGCTCCTTGAGGGCAGAGACTATCTTTTGAATCTTTTTTGGCCCAATATTTTGTCTGGCACATAGTAGATGCTTAATAAGAATTTATTGTTTGACTGATCTAAGTGGTGGAAGTAGGGTAATGAGCCAAAAATTACAGGTTCCCCTCAGGCTCAAGAATGGCTAGAAGTGGAGCTGCTAGATGGCATAGTGGATAGAGTACAGGCCCTGAAGTCAGGAGTACCTGAGTTCAAATCTGGCCTCAGACACTTAATAATTACCTAGCTGTGTGGCCTTGGGCAAGCCACTTAACCCCATCTGCCTTGCAAAAACCTAAAAAAACCAAATGAAAATGATGGTATTTGTGGTATTATTATTATTATTATTACACCTCATTGGGGTGTCATCAGGTGTTCAGATGTTTGCTTCTGGCATGAGGGTTTGCTGAGGTCTTTTTAGGACTGTTCATCCACCTTTTCACTCAAGTCTGACCTGTGGCTCCAAGAAGCTGTAGCATACCCTAGTCACTATCCCCTGGCAAGAGGACTAAACCCCCCAGCAGAGGACTACCTCAAACATATGGCAGATCAACTCATGAAAAGACTACCCCTGGCAGAATGGGAGGATGAAAACAACTTGTCCCAATCCCTAGAAAGGTAGCTGAAATAGGCATTGTGGAAAGCTTAGAGCTTGATGAGAAATCAGATTTGCTTATTACTGGACCTAAATAACTAGAAGACAAAGTAAGGCTGATGACTTTATGAAACTCACTTAAATCCAATTCATGCACCAGCCAAGACATCACCAGTGAAGTCTATGGTCCACTTTGAAAAAAGGGTAAAACAGCCACCTTTCACAGGGTTGTATGAGGTTTCCAGGAGATAATCTATGCAAAGTGCTTTGCAAGCCTTAGCACCTTCTATAAATAAGTCAGCTATACATAGACCAAGATCTGACCTTAATTAGGGCTTCCCTTTAATAAAGGTAGGAATGAATCAGAGTGAATAAACCCTTTAATAGCAAAGAGATTTTTTTTATTATTTCCAGAAAATCATTCAAAAGAGATTATAGCCTGGTAGATTTAGAGCTGGAAGGAACCTTAGACAACATCAAGTCCAGTCCCCTCATTTTATAGATGGGGAAACCGAGGCCCAGAGTCACACAGTTAGTATGTGAGACAGAATTCAGATCTTCCTGATTCTAGGCCCAGTTCTATCCACTATATTACCTACTGCCTCGTAAAATCATAAACTCAATGTTTTGAGTGCTTTATAATAATAGTTCTCAAACTTAATACTTATCAATTATTGAGGATCTCAAAGAAGCTTTTGATTATGTGGTTTATTTTTATTGTATTAGAAATTAAAACTAATAAAACTTTAAGAGATTTATTAATTCACTTAAAGCAGTGACAATAAATGTGTTATATTGTCACATAATCTATTTTTATATTAAAAATTGCTATGGTTTCCAAAACAACAAAAAAAAGCTTTGCTTTATCTTTTTGCAAAGCTCTTTAATGTCTGAGTTAATAGAGACAGCTAGATTTTCTTAAGTTTCTGTATCTAATATATTATGATTGGTTGAAGTATGCTAAGAAAAATCTCACCTAACATGGATATATAGGTGGAAAAAGTAGGAATATTTTAATAGGTAAATAGTGTCTTCAAAGTATAAAAAATATTTTGACCTTGTGGATTCCTTGAAAGGGTCTCGGGGACCAATCTGGGTCCAGGAATCACACTTGGAGAATCACTGTTCCACAAACCATAAAGAAAACTTCTTCCCAGTGATTTGCCTTAGATCAACTCTGGGCCTTCCTCTCTCCAATATGTTCAACTACATCTGAAGTGGTCTGATGAAGAGTCTGTAAACCCAGAAATATTACTGTCCTTGTTTGACCTAGTTGAAAATACATTTAAATTAAAAGCAACAGAGTGGTAGCTGTTATGGGATGTCACCAGGAAAATAAAGTTAACTGACTAAAAGAAGAGGGCCTTGTTCAAGTGTAAAGTTAGACTTAAAATTATACTTATTTATTAATTATGGGGCATCCACGCTGTGTTAATAACTCAAATTTTTGTATTTCTTTGAGGTTTACAAAGTACTTTCCTCATGATAACTCTATAAGGTGCTGTTGTTTCCAGTTGTATCCAATTCTTTGTAATTCCTTTAGGGGGTTTTCTTATGATAAGATAAAAATGAAGATGTTATATAAAATGCAGTTAGCTATATGTGTGAATCAGAAGAACCAATCAGCGAACATTACTCTATCTTGTGCTGCCACATGCATTCTCTTCCATTTGGTTGTTTTTCTGTTATTCAATCATGGGGAACTAGATTATATAAATTGTCTATTGTTTCTTACTCTATATTCAACATCTTTGATCTACTGGGGAGTCCAATGACACATTCTTTATGGATACTAGTCAAAAAATCATCTATGCTTGAATTATTTCATTATTTATTGTTAATTATCTATTGCATTTGACAAAGACACTAGACTGGTTTGTCATTTCCTTCACCAATTCATTTTTTACAGATGAGGAAACTGAGGCAAACAGGGTTAAGTGACTTGTCCAAGGTCACACAGCTAGTGAATATTTGAGGTCCTATTTGAACTAAGGTCTTCTGGAATCACCACCTTAGCTGCCCACCTAGTAAGGTGGCTAATATAAATATCACTAGTCCCATTTCACTGAGGAGGAAAAAGAGCTTTCAGGTAAAGTAACTTGCTCAAGATTACATAGCTATTACATTGCCTGAGATGAGATCTGGACCCACATAGTATCCCTCTAACCTAACACTTGTTCCACTGTACCATAGTTGTTTCTCTTGACCAGTAAGTCAAGGAAAGGCAATTGGGTGGCATCATAGTGCAGAACACCAGAAAGACTCATCTTCAGGAGTTCAAATCTGATCTCTGACACTTATTAGCTGTGTGACCTTGGGCAAGTCATTTAACTCTTTTTGCCTCAATTTCCTCATCTGTAAAATGATTTGGAGAGGGAAATAGCAAATTGCTCCAGTATCTGCCAAGAAAACCCCAAATAGGGTCATGAAGTCAGGACTGAACAACAAAAAGTAAAGGTAAGTTCTATCAGAGTGACTTTTACATTCTACACCTTAAAAAGTTTTTTTAAGTCATTGTTATGCTTGGAGGGGATGGAGAGAAGGAAAGAGCTACATTTGTTTCTGTTTACTATAGTTCTGAAGACTTTGCAAAAGCCTCAGGAAATATTCTAGTTAATCTTGTCAGAGAATTGGTGATGTCAGTTATCTATATAGGTTTCCGGTGACCTCCTAGGTAGATTGTACTTTTCGTTTTTTTTTTTTTTTAATTAATCTGGTCACTGATAAGATTATTAGGTTGGAAGCATAGATAATAGGAGTATTGTCTTTATTTGATCAATGCTAACAATCACTGAGGTCCAGCCACTTTCTGGTTTGTCCACAGGACTCACAATATCCCTTTTCTTTGGAAAGCATGATCAGCAGAAAGATTTTTGCTAGGATAAACAACTTGGTCCTTAGATCCAAATGAGGAGGAGAATTAATTTTCTTTCTTCTTCTTTTTTTTTTTTTAGATTGGGCATGCCCTGGGAATGCCCTGGAAGAGCAATTTACTAATTGATGCCTAAGTAATTCTAGACAGCTTCCTGTTTTCCATAAGGGGACTCCCACTTGAAGAGTCACTAAAGCTAGGGTTGTCTAAGAACTGAAGCACTTGCCTCTCACCCACTCTGCCCCACAACTCAAATATAATAATCTTGTTTCTTGTTTATTAAATTACAAAATCAATCAGTCATCTAGCATTTAATTAAGGACCTACTATATGCCAAAGTAGCTGGGTGGTATAGTAGATGCAGGGCTTGGAGTCAGGAGGTCTGAATTCAAATCTGATCTCAGGATTTACCTTCTGAGTGACCCATGGCTAGTCACTTCATCCTGTTTGCCTCAGTTTTCTCATCTGTAAGGAAGGAAATGGCATATCTTTGCTAAGAAAACTCCAAATGGAGTTAGGAAGAGTTGAACACAACTGAAAAATAACTAAATAATAAATGTCCCAGATATTGTGCTAAATATTAGTGACACAAGAAAGGCAGTACTGTTATCATTTTCTTTCCCAAACTCTGTCACCCCTCCACCTCACTTATCTCCCTCCCCCCCATTCCTTAGAAACAAATTGAGGATCATCATTTGTTTTCTAAATTGGTCAAGGCAAGATTCACAGGTCATAGTGGGGAGGGGGAGGAAGGTAAGAAAAAAAAGGAATATTAATAAGCTAACCTACTACGTGCAAGAAGTGCTAAGCACTACTCTCTCTGTCTTTCAAATATTATCCTATTTGAGCCTCACAACAATCCTGAGAAGTAGGTGCCACTATTATTCCCATTGTACAATTGAGGAAAGTGTGACATTTATAGTGCTTAGAGCTTGAAGATGCCAATATTCACTGCATTCCAGACCATTGTCAGGCCTCCTGATTTTTGTCTTGCCAATGGATTCTGGAATGATGGGGGGGGCAAATGATTTTATGCAACTTTAACTCACTTAAATCATTCCATAATGACATTGGTCCTCTTTGAAAATGAAGGACAAACAACATCATTGCCACCACCACCCACCACCACCACAATCATCATCATCATTAACATCATAATTTTTATCATTTTACTGGAGAAATGACAGAAGATAACTTAGAATGAAAATAGTTTTAAGCTGATATTCTTCAATAAACTGGTCCTAAGCTGCTATTGCTCCTTCTCAAGAAATCTCTACCTGTCCTTTGTGTGATATCCTGAAGGTTTTTGGTTAAGCTGAAAAGAATACTGAACTAAAAGGAGACTGGATGATTTGTCCTAGCTCTGTCATTAATTAACTTAGGTATGTCATGTCCCCTTTTTATTTCCTCAGCTTCCTTATCAGTAAAAACAATGACTTGGACTAGAAGATTTCAAAAGTCCCTTCTAGTTCTATGATTTATAGATAATATATATTGATATTTATTGTTTTCTAGGCAATGAAAGCATTGAGCAAACAAATACCTAGAGAAAGCAAACTTTTCTTAGGGGTGTAAATAGCCATCAAAGTTCTGTGGTTTATATGGAAGTCTAAACACTGCTGGTTTTTATGAATGGCTTTATTACATGTGTGAGGCATCAGAAATTTAGCCTCATTCACAATCAACATGAGCAGGTTTTAATAGTAAACTTTGTGACATAATGACAAATGGGGAAATCTCAGGACCAAATTAAGCATAATTGCTGTTCACATAGGAAACTCTCCAGTAACCTGGCAATTTGCAGATGGGGGGAGGACACATGCTGCATTGTCTTAACAACAAATTTATCAAGCATATAATTAGCCACCAGCTACCTTTGCATTCTGAATCAGAGCTGCCATCAGTTTTAAACCTGCCTGTTCACAGTCTCTTGCCTGAAAATCTCAGAATCAGAGAACTGTTGAGTTGGGAAGGAGTTCAGAAATCATCCAATCCAAACTTTCATCTAAAACATGAGTTGGGACTACAAAATTCCTAATAATTGTTCATCAAACCTTTGACTGAAGACTTACTTAGTTATAAAAAACTGTTTCACAAGGAAACCAGATCCACTTTTAGACACTAGTAATTCACAGAGTAGAGTTTCAGAGATGGGAAGGAACCTCTGTAACCATCGAATTCAACCCATCACAAAAATGAAATATTATATACTGAAGAAATCTTCATCTAACCTTTGTTTTAAGACCTCCACAGAGGGGGAACCCACTACCAGCTGAGGCAGTCTAGACCACATTCAGGGCAGCTAGATAGTACAGTGCCTAGTTCAAATCTGACCTCAGACACTTACTTTCTGTGTGATACATGGCAAGTCACTTAACCATATTTGCCTCAGTTTCCTCATATGTAAAATGAAATGGAAGGAAATGGCAAGCCAAGCCAGTATCTTTGCCAAGAAAATCCCAAATGGGGTCATGAAGAATCAGATATGGCTGAAACTGGACAACAATTGAATAACAACATCACACTTTTAGACTGTTCTAATTATTAGTAAGTTTTTCCTTACATTGAACCTCAATTTGTCTCTATGCAACTTGTGCCCATTGTTTCTGGTCCTATTTGTTGGAACCAAACAAGACAAATCTAATTCCTCTTCCAAGGGACAGTCCTTCAAATTCTTGAACATATGTTCTCTCTTAATCCTTTCTCCTCCAAGATAAATAATCCCAGTTCTTTCAAAAGTACTTCACCTTCCTGCATACAAGTCTTAGGTCTCTCTCTAATTTATCAATGTTTTTATTAAACTGTGATATTTACAACTGAACAAAATGCTACAGATAACATCTGACCAGGGCAGAGTACAAAGGAAATATAGCCTCCTTATTCCTGAAAGCTAAACCTGTCTTAAATTCAGCTCAAAGAGCATTAACATTTTTGGTTATTATATCGCTTTGCTGAGTCATATTGAATTTGAAGTAGTCCTCTAAAACTCCCAGGCATTTAAAGACAAACTGCTGTTTAATCCAGCCACCATCCTCTTGAACTTGGTAAAGGTGATTTTTTTTTAACTTAGGTATAAAGCTTTCCCTATTGAATTTTTTGTCATTAGATTTAGCTCAGTAGTCTCACCTGTAGGAACTTTTTGCACATGACCGTCATCCACTGCGCTAGATTCTCTCCTACCTTTGGATCATCTGAAAATCTGATGACATGCCATCTATGCCTTCATCCAGGCCATTGATAACAATGTTAAGCAGCATAGAAGTAAGTAAAGATCCCTAGGGTATACCACTAGAGTCCTCTTACAAAGTTAACATTGTACTTTTAATGATTACTCTTTGAGTTCAGTCATTCAGCCATTTCTAAATCCCTATAACTGTCATTTTCTAGTTCACATTTTTCCTCTTGCTCACAGGAATAGCAGAAGAATGGGGGTCGACTAGGTGTCACAGTGTATAAAGCATTGGCCCTAGAGTCAGGAGTACCTGGGTTCAAATCCGGTCTCAGGTACTTAATAATTACCTAGCTGTGTGGCCTTGGGCAAGCCACTTAACCCCATTTGACTTGCAAAAAAACAAAACAAAACAAAACAAAAAGAATAGTAGAAGAAATTAAGAGGGGTAAAAAAAAGAAAAGCAAAAATGTCCCCCAAAAAACAAAAAATCACCTAGAAAACTAAAAGGATACCCAACAATTTGTGAAACCATTCAAATTATGCTACATGTGTATATACATGTATATAATAGGCAATTTTGTGCTGTATCATGAAAGAAAAAATTTTAGAGAATTCTGAGAAGTGTGAACTGGTGCAGTAAAATAACATTATAGAGAAAAACAATTTTAGAAGACAGTTAATCTTTTCAAAATGATCACTAACCATGTTTCCAAAGTCCTGTGATATAGTACATTACCCACCTCCTGACAAAGAATGAAGTGATATACTCAATGTACAGAAAGAGATGTAAAGTTTTTGATGTGGCCACTGTGTGGATTTGTGTTCCTTGACTATGCTTATTTGTTGTAAGGTTGCCACCCCACTCTCAGTTTTTAACTGGGGATAGAGCAGTCGGGTGGGGGACAAATGAGATAGTGATACAAAAATGAAGACTGTTGAAACATTTTAAAAAGTGAATAGAAGATAATAGGAAAAAAACTTAGAAAGGAGTTCAGACAAGGATGAATTTATTGTATGTTTTAAAAAACAAGTGATATATAATAAAGATTCATAATATGTAATCTTTTTATGCTTTGCTGTGTATGGAAATACTCATTTGAGGCTGTAACATTTTTAAAAAATAAAAAATAGAAGATATTTTATCAAATGCTTTGCTAAAATCTAGGGAATTTATACAGTGCAGCACGAATCAGAAGCCAAATCTCTTACTGGTTACAGGGTTACAAGATTCTGGATCAACTATAGTTACTTATAGATCTTCTTGGCACTTATTCCTATAGTTAACTTTGTCATTCATAAACACAGAGCTATGTTTGTAGATCTTCTCATTAATAGAATTTTAACATATTTCCAAGATAATCAACTAAGATCAGAGTCCCCACCAGTTCACCATATATTTATTAATCAATATTAATTGTTGTTTAAGTATTTACCAAATGTCAGGGACTATGGAGATACAAATAAAGGTAAGATGAATCCCTGCATTCAAGGAGTTCAAATTTATTTAATAAATCAGAGAAGCTTCTCCTTCCATCAGTAATTACTCATATCACTCTATTAAATCTTTTAGGTTATCAGACATAGCATTTTAAAATAGTGAAATAAGGAAGGAAGAAAAAAGAGACATAAGTAAGTATATATAATATTTTAGCTATGGAAATGTCATAGAAAGATTCACTTCAAACCTAAAAGGTTTGTGGATAGAACTCTAGATCTAGAGTTAAGAAGATGAGTTTAGATCCAGTTTAGATATCTACTACCTGTGTGACCTTGGGCATATCACTTACTATTTGTTTGCTTCAGTTTCATCAACTGTAAAGAAGGGGATAATAACAGCACCCACTGCTGGTTGTATCAAATGAAATTGTAAGCATTGTATAAATTTGGCTTCAGACACTTATTGTAGCTGCACATGACTTTTCTTCACTTGTTAACATATAATTTCACACCATTTAGTAAAATCAGGATAATGAATAGCATTTAAAAAATTTTTTTTGAATAACATTCTTTAACAAGAATTCTCTTCAATTCTTTTCAGAAAGAAAGGTTAAGATACTTTCTTTAAAAAAGAGGAACTTTCAGGGTGGCTGGGTGGTGCAGTGGATAGAACACTGACCCTGAAGTCAGGAGGACCTGTCATTAAGTGTCATTAAGGACACTTAATAATTACCTAGCTGTGTGGCCTTGGGCAAGCCACTTAACTCCATTGCCTGACCAAAAAAAAGGAACTTTCCACATTTTTTCTGTCTCTATTGTCCAGGTTCTTCTCCAGTTATGATAGGAACATAGTTTTTTCACCTTCTCTTATGTCATCCCTCTGAATACTCTGCAGATTCATTCATCATAAAATTGTCTTTGTAATATTTCTTCATAAAATAATAAAGATACTTTTCACAAGAAAGAAGTTTCTCTGCATTTTCTTTGTTCCTCTCTATCTTCATTGTTTATCTCATGGATCTTCAGCTATCAAAGATAAAAACACTGAATCTATAGGAAAAAGCACTTTATAGAAAACAGTTAACAACTGTGACTTTAAACTGACCAAGAAATTATTTTTTCCTCAATATTTCATCTAACCCTTAGAGATACAGGAATAATATCTGTAATCTCTATGAAGGAGGCTTGTATACTAGGTGCTAAGATAGTTTATAGCATCTCACTCATTTACTTTTCAAAAATGAAAATGAAGGTTAGTTTGGAATGACTTGTCCTTAATGAATCTATATTGGTTCTTTGAACTCACCACTACCCTCTTTAGATGTATACTGGTCATCAATTTAATAATCCATTCTTAGAATTTTCCCAGAAATCAAAGTCAAACTGATTGATGTATAATTTTCAGACTGTTTTCTTCCTTTTTTTGAAAATCAGAATTTTTGTTCTCTCTCCAGGGTTGTTGTACCTTTTTTGCTTTCCATAAACTTACTTACAGATATCACAAAAAAAATAGTTTATAAATAAGATTTGCCAACTCTTTCAGTGATCCTGAAACAGAATTCATCTAGGTCATATGATCTGATTTCATCAAAGGCAACTAGAAACTCTTTTGGGGAGATGGAGGGTGAGGTCATTGGGTTAGGTGACTTGCCCAGCTAGTAGGTATCAATTGTTTCAGGTCAAATTTGAACTCAGATCCTCCTGACTCCAGGGCTAGTGGTCTATCCATTGTGTACCTAGATGTCCTTACATATGTTCTTGTTCATCATTTCCCCCTATCATTTCCAGTGCAAAGGGCAATATATAACATGTAGATTTGACTTGATTTTTTTTTCCTTTATAAGACAGCAAAGCTGTCCCCACCTATATAGGCTGAGCTACTTTTTCCAAGATCTTTCTACATAGGATAGGCTAGTTTTCTCTAAAGGACAGGAAAACCATTTTCAAGGTGAGAGTTGTTCAGGAGGCTATTTGAACCATTGATGAGGTTTTCCAATTATCCAGTTCTTCAAAGGGCAGAGGAATCTCTGTCCCTCAGATCTGACAGATGTCTAATGGTTGCATGAGTCAGCACACCTTTCTAACCAGACATATTTCCACATGGAGATGATGGGGGGATGTGTTTGCCAGAAGCAGTTCAGTAGTTTTGTTAAATATCCTTTCTATGCTTCTGGGTAAGTAAGCCTTCTTTTGTTAACTGTTAAATGGTCTATGAGTACCACATTTTATTCCAGTATCAAACCTGAAGCCCTAGAATAACCTGAGTCATAACACCTTGACTAAGAAAACAGAAGCAAAATAAGAATCAAACAGTTGTTTTTCTTGCCAATTTTCATGTCTCCATCCCAAGCAGTCATCCTATTCCTTGAGCTTTATCTTTTCCTCCATATAACTTAAAGAAATTATTAGGAAATTTTGTCTTTTCTTATATCAGCCTTTTTCCTTCTTGAGAAAAATGTCTTCCTTTCTCCCAATTTTTACTCATTGATCCTAGATCTACCTTCCCTCTGTTATATTGAAGAAATCTGATTTTTTTCTAATGTGATAATCTTTCAAATACTAGAAGTCAACTTTTATGGTCTCCTTAAGTCTTTTTTAATGGTTGTAAATTCCTAGATGTTCATTTAACTTTAGAATCTCCTCAACGGTCTGTACATGCTCCAATGGATGAGCTCCAGCCTGTCAACCTCTTTCCTAAAATATGGCATCCAAAAATGGGCATAATACTTCAGATGTGATTTCACCACAGCAGACTACATCAAGAACATTACTTCTCTTATTCTGAATATTTTATCTATTAATTTGGGCTAAGACTTTTGTGGTTCATGCAGAGGTATGTTGGAGCCTTCTCTAACTGGCCCACAAGAGCAGATTGTTGTATTTTCACTGTGAGGATTTGTACCTCAGAAATGAGTATACACTACAAATCAAGATATTTGACAATACAATTTACAATACAAAACAATTTATTGTTTAGACTTAAAAAGATGAAGAAAATGTTAATAATTCAGATTAAGCCTAAGGTGTATCCTATTGTATATCTTTAAAAAAGTTGTTAAACATCCTGAACAAGTCACTTTACTTGTTTTCCTCAATTCCTCATTTGTAAATGCACTGGAGAAGGAAATGGCAAACTCTTTAGTGTCTTTGCCAAGAAACCCCCCCCAAAAGGCATCATAAAGAGTAATATATATACTAATGAAAAATGATTAAACAACAGCAAGTTTAATGAGTTTGGATAGCATAGAATACTGAAAAGGACTTATTGGAGGACAATGAGGAAAAAATCAGTAGTACCCCTGCTAAAATGGGTTCAACTTTCTCTGCTCCTACCCATTGTCCCATCCATCCATCCATCCATCCTGCGCCCCTACTCACAGAGCACTGAGCTGAGTCCAAGGGCTAAGTGAGCAAGCTGAATTGAGAAATGCGCTGTCCCCAGATATATCTGACACACAAATTTCCTTGTGAACTCTAGAACAGGGGGAGAGAACTCATCAGCAAGACATTGCAAATGTGCCAATAGCTTCTTAGGCACAGTGAACATTCAGTCAAATGCTTTGTTAATGAGGCAGATGTCTGATTGGACTTAAAACTTTACTAGAACTTGTTGTGTCAAACTAGAAAAGGCCTGATTTTCCACTTGTGAGATAGTAGAAAGCTCATCTAGCTGTGTTGGCAGTTCTGAATTGCAATTTAATGTAAACAGAAGACTTACAAGTCACATGAGAATACAGGGTATGCTCCTGGTTTATACATGAATCATATTTTTACATTACACAGTAGTCCCATTCTCCAGCATCACATTCCAAACAAGGAAATTAAATTAAGTATTGTTTAAAATGCTTCAGACAATAATATAAATTTGTATTAAGTGAATTTAGTGCCATTTCCTTGTTTGGAGTGGAAGGTGGGAAAACACTATAGTCATGACAAAAGCAAATAGCTAACTCGATTAATTTTATTGAAGGAGAGGATGGAGCCACATGAGCTGCTTCTCTGTGTGTTTGGTTAATATTTTACTGAAAATTGATCTTGGGTCTACCTGATGCAAATCAAAATCTAGTGTGTAATACAGTCAATGACTTAATCACTGGAGAGTGGGGATAGAAGACTTGATATGAAACAATGCTCTCCAGAAGAAAAGAACAGGTTGATAGAACTGGGAGGTACAGATGGAAATCTTTTTAACAAGTTAAAAAGATGGGTAAAAATTCAAGAAAAAAATATGACCATCTGGTCTAATTTGTGTCTGAGCTTCTAAGCAGATAGGAGAAGGGAAAGGGGGGATGGGGAAACAGGAGAAACATTGCTCAGAGGCTGACAAAAGAAATCACAGAAGGTTAATCCCCTGCCACTATCTAGTTCAAGCTATTTGTATCTTTCATCTAGTCCTTTCCAATAGTCTCCTAAATGATCCCCCTCCCTGAGTCCTAATATCTTTCCATCTACATGTTGTAGTGTAATGTTTTAATGAAGTGGTTTTCACTCACCAACTCACAAAAACCTTAAGTAACTAGGTGGCACAGTGGGTAGAGTATTGAGTCAGGACAGTCTGGTTTCAAATATCACTCCAGACTCTCACTAGCTGTGGGGTGCTGGTTAATTAATTTTTCTTAGCCTTGATTTCTTCATCTGTAAAACTCATAGTATTGTTGTGGGATTAAATTACTTACATACATAAAGTACTTTGAAAACCTTAAAACATTATATAAATGCTAGCTAGTTAGCATTTTTCATTACAAACTGAATGGTTATTATTAATACTAGTAGTTTACTAGCCTTAGTATTAGTAATAGTAGTAGCAGCAGTAGCAGCAGTTGTAGCAGTAGTAGGTGTGTGGTGGCAGTAGTGGTGATAGTAGTGACCTTCCATTGCCCAGAAAATCAAATCCAAAGTTCTTTTCATAGCTTTCAATTTCTCCACAATCTGGCTTTAAACTAGCTTTTAAAATGTATGTCATGGAATAGAGTATCATGGGAGATAAAATGTTCAATTGTTATTATATACCATGAAAATGTATTTCTGCAAAAGCAAAGCAGCTAAAATTAGAGGGGATGCAGATTAAAAAAACAAACCAACAACTCTGCTGTAGATTTCTTTGATAAGGGTCTCATTTTCAAAATATGTAAGGAATTGAGTAAAATTATAAGAATCAGAGGCATTCAGGGCAGCTAGGTGACCCAGTGAATAGAGCATCGGCCCTGGAATCAGGAGGACCTGAGTTCAAATTCAGCCTCAGACACTTAATAATTGCTTAGCTCTGTGACCTTGGGCAAGTCACTTAACCCCATTGCCTTGCAACCTCCCCCCCAAAAAATCAGAGATGTTCCCAAATTGATTAATGTAATCAAACAAATAATTTTCCAAGAAAGAAACCCAAGTTATCAGTAGCCATATGGAAAAAATGCTCTAAATAATTAGTTATTAAAGAAATGCAAATAAAAGTCACTTTGAAGTTTCATCTCCATTAGATTGACAAAAAAGAAAAATCACAAATATTAAAACACCTGGGGGAAAAAACAGACACATTAATGCATTGTTGGTGGAGTTATGAATTGCTTAACTATGTTGAAAAGAAACCTGGAACTTTACCTCAAAAGCTATTAAACTATGCTAACTCCTACAAGTCATTCAATAAATCCACTAGGCTATAAGAAAAGAAGAAAGTATACATATGCAAAAATATTTATAATCATTCAATTTGTAATGACATTGGGGGAATTTATTGAAGAATGGCTAAATATATGGTACATTAATGATATCTTTATAGAAATGACAAAGGGATGATTTCTGAGAAACTTGGGAAGACTTGTATGAAATGATTGCAGCATAAAGCAAGCAGAACCAAAAGACCAATTTATAAAATAATGATAGTTTAAAGACAGCTTCGAAAGATTTAAAACTGATGATTCCCACTCTTATGATTTCAAAGGAGTCAAGAAGAAGCATAGTAGCCTGACAAAGAGGTAAAGGACTTAAGGTGTCTAAGAGTATTTCAGGATGTTTTAGGGGTGTCTATGAGATCTATTTTTTTGGATATGGCCAACACAGAAATTTGTTTGCTTGACTATGCATATTTTTCATGAAAATTTTCATTTTTCTTTTCCATAGAGGATAAGAAGTGGGAAGGTTTTATATGAATTTATAGTGAAACATTTCAGCCAAGGATAGAGCCACAAGAGGTTTCCTTGCCCCTTGCTCATGGAGCAGCCTGCAGAGTGGTGGCCTGGATTGAGTAGGATATAACCTCAGGTCAAAGGCATAAAGATGTTGGACACTAGAGTTTAAGATTTTCAGACAAAAGGCTGGCTGTGCTATCTGATACATTGCTGGTGGGGCTATAGGATCTGGAAACATGGGCCAGTAGCAAATGAGAGGTCTCTAAAAATTAACCAGGAAGGTCTATTCAGGATAAGGAAGTTAGAATTATAAACCTGCTTGCAAGTCAGCCTTCAAGAAGATTCAGTAGCTAGTTCTATTAGAAGAAAAATTGTTTTTGACTTTCTCTCCTCTCACTTTCTTCTCAATCCTTTACAATTCAGTTCCTTCTATATATTCCACCAAAACTACTTTGTCCAAAGATATTGATAATTTCTTAATCTCCAGATCAATGGACTTTTCCCAGTCCTCATTCAGCTTCAACCTTTGGGCAGTCTTGGATTAGTTTGATTATGCTCTCTTCCATGATACTTTCTTCTCTCTAGGTTTTTGGCATATCACTTTCTCCTAGTACTCCTCTTATTCTCAATCTCTTTTGCTGAATCCTCATCCTGATCCTTCAACTGTAGGTGTCCCTCAGGGTTCTATCTTGGTTTCTCTTTTCCCTCTATACTACTGCATTTAAAGATCTCTTTAGTTCCCATGGATTTAATTGCCATCTATATTCTAATGACTCTCAAATCTGTCTATCCTGCTTCCAACTTCCAATACTGCTTCTCCAACTGCTTTTCAGACATCTTGAAAAGCAACCTGAGCTTATTTTTCCCACTAAATGCTCTGACCCTCCTAACTTTCCTAATACTACCCAGGGCAACACCATCCTCTCAGTCTCTCAGGCTCACAACTGAGGTATCAGCCTCAATTCCTCCCAATTTTTCACTCTCTGACCCCCTCCACCCAATCCAATCTAGTGTCTAAACCCTGTTGATTTCACCTTTGCAGTATTTATCAAATACACACCCTTCTCTATTCTGACATTGCTACCCCCTCACCCTGGACTACTGCAATAGTCTGCTAATAGGCCTGTCTGCCTCAAGTCTTTTTCTACTCCAATCAGTCCTCTATTCAGTCATCAAAATGTTTTTTTATTTCCTAAAGTTCAAGTCCATGAACATCACCTCACCCACCTCTCCTTTAATAAATTCCAGTGGCTTCTCATCATCTTTATAATCAAAAACTCCTCGTTGTTCAAACCCTTCATAAACTAGCCCTCTCTTGTCTTTCCAATCTTCTTACGTCCTATTCGCCACAAAAAAACACTTTGATCTAGTGCCTCTGGACCCCTTTGCTGTTCCACAAACAAAACACACCATATCTCATCTCTGGATATTTTCTCTTGTTATTTCTCATGCTTAGAATGCTTTCCCTTCTCTTCTCTGCCTATCAGCTTCTCTGATTTCCTTTAAGTCCCAATTAAGATCTATCTTCTATAGGAAAACTTTCCCAAACCCTCTTAATTACAATGACTTAAAACACACACACACACACACACACACACAAAATATGCTTGTATCTATGTATGTATATACATAGATATGTACACACATATATACATATATAGAGAGAAAAATAGATTTTCTTAACAAAAAATGAAATTAAATTTTAAAAATATTTTATTTCATTTGACAACCAAATATATTATATACTTTCCTTTGTCTTAGTTATGATCTATGCCTGATCTGATCTTATCCAATTTTCATCTGCTAAAATTTTATCTGATCTTCAAAGTCCAATTCAAATGCTATCTCTATAATACAGTCCATGGTCACATAACCAAAATTTATGTATGTATGCAGACAAGACTTGGTACCTGTACCTACTTTCTCTCTCAGTAGGTCTTATCACTCCAGTTTATACTCCTACTGGTAGAGCCATGACCACATAATTGTTAAAAACAAAACAAAACAAAAAACTTTAAAGTTTACCTAGAAGTAATCTATTTGTGAGGATTACATTCCTATTACTTACCACCTTAGCTCCTAAAGAGCTTCCACCAATTCATATAAAATCAGCCAGAATGACAGTATTGACTCTTAAACATAAAACATTTACTGAATGATAATGCAAATAGAAAAATAGTCAAAGCATTAGAAGGAAAACTAAAGAATAATAAAAAAAATCAGTCTATTTATAACCCTAGGCTATACTCTCCAGACAAAACACAGTGTTTGGGGGGGAGACATTTTTAGAGAAACCATTCATAGAAATAGGAAAACCCATATGCCCAGGTAAATCATGATTCTGGTAGCCTTTCTCTCTTTGATCTCTTTAGCAAACAGTCTGTACCATGAATTTCTGGGCAAAACTGCTTCTTTGCTATTTGTTCCCTTCTGGTCCTCATACCTCTAACTATGAGTAAAGCCATTTCTCTTCTACTTTTAGGCCACTGAAATAATGTCAGTCTTTTTAGCACACAGCCACCCTTGGAAGGGTGCTGAGAAAACACTATATTCATTTAGCAAAATAAATCTTAAAGCTTATGGTAAAGCAAATGCAAAGCTTCTCTTCCCGCTTTGTTTCTCCCTCTCATAAGCTTTAGAGGACAGTTTAAGACAATAGAGGCCCCTCTGAGAGCTTTTTTCCCTCTTAGATCATAGCTAGCATTAGAAAGCAATAAGTCCAGATAACTCTTCCAATATCAGAAGATTCTTCTCTGTCCCAATCAGATTCCAGTCAGATTCTTTCAATTACATAACTTCTACTTTAACTCCAAAAGGGTCTATATTCTGCCTTCTGGGCTCAGTGGATAGAGCTCTGGCCTTGAAGTCAGGAAGACAGGAGTTTGAATCCAGCCTCAGACACCCGATACTTACTAGTTGTGTGACACGTTCCTTAACCCTGATTGCCTTGAATTCAAGGTCTTCTCCAGTTGACCTGATCTATGTCTGGAGGAGAGGATGAGTCCGGTGACTTAGCACAGCACCTCCTCACTAAAATCCTAATGTCCTTGTCATGGCATCACCTCCCCTGATGTCATGGTCTTCTTCAAGAATGAAGGACAAAGGGGGGTCAGCTAGGTGGCACAGTGGATAGAGAGCACTGGCCCTGAAGTCAGGAGGACCTGAGTTCAAATCGGACCTCAGACACTTAAAAAAAATTACCTAGCTGTGAGACCATGGGCAAGTCACTTAACCCCACTGCCTTGCAGAAACCAAAACAAAAAAGAAAAAAGAATGAAGGACAAACATCATGCTCTTCCTCTTGTCATCTTCTTAGGCTGCCTATTTCCAGCTTTTTCTGACTCCTACACTTAGCTTTGTCTCTCTTCTCTACTAGTCTTTCCCCTAAGCTTCTATTGCCTCTCTTTAGGGCTTCCTCTGTTTTAGTGACTTATCTCTACTTTATGGAACTAAAAAAAACCCACCTGTCTCTCTGTCAGTTCTGATTGACAGTTATTATAAAATCTTCCCATAGTTTTTATTATGTGATTTAGTTTATCAGTTTTATTAGCAATACTATACATTACATATATGCAAATAGAATCACCATATGGTGATTATATAAAATATATATGCATATGTATATCAGCATCTCAAAAACAGTAAAAAATAACTCACATTTCAATGACAATAAATGTTATAAAACAGAATAAAATATAATTGCATACAATACATAGATGCCATAATTCTGTTTTACCTTTCTTTTTTGACCTAGTGTATTATATGCAAATCTAATCACTGACTTTATAATTCTGACACCCTGAGTCTCTAAATTTCTAGATTGTTGATTATTATCATGTTAAAGTAACTTTAAGCTCTTTGGGTACTTAGGCTGCCTATTACAGTTACCTAATAATGCATTTTATTCTCTTCATACTACAAAGGCAAAATGGGGTCGTTTTGAGTTTTAATACTCCTTTATTATTTGAATTGAACCTATTTGAACCTCTGGGGGGGTACCACTATGCAATTACATCTGAACTGGAGCCCTCTTCAATTCTAGGCACAGTACTGGGGGGTGGGGTTTAAAACCACAGCTTTTTTTGTGAACTTTGGAGCAAGCTGAGTTTCAATTTAGCTAGAATTTCTCCTTCAGTGTAGCAGCTTCTTCTGTTATTTCAAATGAATTACTGGACATAGACTTTTTATACACATCACTTTACCAATTTTGTCATCAATTGAGAATCTTACCTTCAAAAAATTCCTCTAATATTTTCTGATCACCAAAGCTTTTGCATAAAACTTTGTCACCTTGCTTCAATCCTCAGAAACATTTTCAGATCTCATGATGTTAATTTATTTGTCAACACTTGTTCAATGCTTATTAGCTTCCTTTGAAACTAAGTGATAATTCTACCATCCAATATACTTAGCATATTTTTAACCAGCTAGTCCAGAGTTATATAAGAAAATAGTCCTCTTCTTCTGATATCTTATACCAGTAGTATGAAGCTACTGATATAATGCATATATTGACTTAAAAAACAAAAATTAACATCTATACTGTATTTTATTTGTTGTTATTTTTTTAAACATTTCTCAATTACATTTTTAATTTAGTTTGGGCTTCATTGATTCAGACCATTCTTCAGCCAGGAGGTAGTGAGTGAGTTTGCACCTTTATCTTATCTTGGTTCACTAGATGATACCATCAACTCTCTTGAATTTAATCATAATTTCTATGCTAAAGATTCTCAAATCTACTTGTTGTTCAGTCATGTCCAATTCTTTGTCACCCCATTTGGAGTTTCTTGGCAAAGATATTCTTGGCAAAGAATGACATGCCATTTCCTTCTCCAGTCAAATATATTTACCCATCTCTAATCTCTCTACTGACTTGTGGTCTCAAATATCCAACTATTTATTAAACATCATAAACTGATGTTCACAGTTCACAGACATCTTAAACTCAGTACATTCAAAACAGAACTTACAATTCCCTCCCATCCCAATTCTTTCTTTCTAAATTCACAATTACTATTTGAAATTTTTGCTTCAATATTAATTAGAAAATTGGAATATATTTTTCATCTCCCTAGTTTAGGTATCAAAAACATCTTTTTTCAAAGAAGGAATTTGTCTGGACTCCTTTACCTATTTTTCCCAAGTAGTTTACATAGTATTGAATTAATTGTTCTTAAAATGTTTGGTACTAATCACTTGCACCTCCATCCAGTTCTGGAGATTTTTTTCTTTGGATGCTCATTTATGTCTTGTTCATTTTCTTTTCTTAAAGATGGTCATATAAGCTTTCTAATTCATGTTTCATTAATCTTGGAAATTTATATTTTCATAAATATTTGTCCATGGATGGTCAGTTTTATTGACATGTAGATGGCAAAGTAGATCCTAATAATTGCCTTAATTTCATCTTTGTTGGTTTCTTATTCACCCAATTTCATTTTTGATTCTGCTTATGATTTCCTTCATTCTTTTTCTGAAATCGAATTAACCAGTGGTTTAACTATTTGCTAATTTTTTAATAAAACCATTTCCTAGTTTCATTTATTAGTTTGAAAGGTTTTTGACTTTCATATTGTTAAACTCTCCTTCGGTTTTCAGAATTTCTGTTTTAGAGTTTAGTGGGGGATTTTAAATTTTATGTTTTTCTCCATTTTAACTGTATGCTTAATTTGTTGATCTGTTCTTTCTCTCTTTTACTGATGAAAATGTTTAGAGATATCAATTTTCCCCTAAGTACTGTACTGCTTTGATTACATGCTGTAAATTTTGGTATGTTGTTTCATTGTTATTATCTTTCCGTGAAGTTATTGATTGTTTCTATCATGTTATTTTATCCACTCATTCTTTAGGAATAAATTGTTTAGTTTCTGGGTTTTTTGTAAGGCAGTGGGGTTAAGTGACTTGTCTAAGGCCACACAGCTAGGTAATTATTAAGTGTCTGAGGCCAGATTTGAACTCAGGTACTCCTGACTCCAGTGCTGGTGCTTTGTACACTATGCCACCTAGCTGCCCCAATTGTTTAGTTTCCAATTCATTTTTAACTTCTGCTTCAAAGGCCCTTTATTGAAGGTCATTTTCTTATTGCATTATGGTCTGAAAAGGGGACATTTGATTTTTCTGTTTTCTACATTTGTTTGAGAGAATTTTATGCCTTACGGAGGGTTTCTTTCTTTTTCTTTTTTTTTTTTCTTTTTTCTTTTTGGTTTTTGCAAGGCAAATGGGGTTAAGTGGCTTGCCCAAGGCCGCACAGCTAGGTCATTATTAAATGTCTGAGGCCAGATTTGAACTCAGGTGCTCCTGACTCCAGGGCTGGTGCTCTATCCACTTTGCCACCTAGCTGCCCCCTACAGAGGATTTTTTGACAAAGATATTGGAGTATTTTGCCATTTCTTTCTCCAGCTCATTTTACAGAGGTCACTTAGCTAATAAGTAAATGAGGAAAGTTTTCAATTGAGGTCATTCTGACTTCAGGCCTGGTGCTCAATTCACTATTGCCCCTTATGCCATAAGACATGGACAATTTTTGTGAAGGTGCCATTCAAAGCTAATGTATTTCTTTCTATTCCCCTTTGATATTCTCCAGAGTTGTCAAATTTAACTGTTCTATTCATCTCCTTAATTTTTTAAAATGTATTTTATGGTTAGACTTATCTAAGTTTGAGAGGAGTAAGGTTGAGATCCACCAGAAAAAGTTTTACTATCTATTTCCTCCTGTAGCTCATTTAACTTTTTCTTCAAGAACCTGAATTGTTCTATCCTTGGATTCCAAAGAGATCATAAAAAAAGAGAAAGGGCCCTCATATACAAAAATATTTACACAGCTCTTTTTTGTGGTAGCAAAGAATTAGAAATTTAGGGAATGTTCATCAATTGGGGAATGACTGAACACATGTGGTATAAGAATTAAATGGAATATGATTGTTTCCATAAGAAATGATAAGAAGACAGTTTTCAGAAAGACCTGAAAAGACTTATCTGAACCAATGCTGAGTGAAGTGGACAGAACCAGGAGAATATTGTACATAATGATAGTGACATTTTATGATGATAAACTATGATAGACTTAGCTTTCAGAAATATAGTGATCAAATACTTTTTTTTTTAGGTTTTTGCAAGGCAAGGGGGTTAAGTAGCTTGCCCAAGGCCACAACAGCTAGGTAATTATTAAGTGTCTGAGGCCGGAATTGAACTCAGTTCCTCCTGATTCCAAGGCCAGTACTCTATCTGCTCCATGGGATCAAAGACTTTTGATGAAAAATACCATCCATTTCCAGAGGAAGAACTACTGTATTTTTCTCAAAATAATATCTTTTTTATATTAATGCTTGCTCCAAAAGACACATTAGGGCTTATTTTCAGGGCATGTCTTTTTTTATGTACAACAATCTGCATTTGTTCATTTACTACATTAATTCATGTTCAACAATCTACATTTATTCAAATACAGTCATGTCATCTTTTGGAACATTGTCATAACTCTCCAAATCCCGACTTCCAACCCGAATTTCATATGACTTCATTTCCTGTAGAATCATTGACCCTAATCTCTCATGTCCAGCTATAGGGCTCTCTTCAAATTAGTGCTTCTTGTTCATGGAGCCTGTTCGAAGTACTTTGGCCACACAGCTATCAGTGATTTTATCCCATGAATTCTTTGCCCAAGTCATGACCTCTTGCTAGACTTTGCAGAGTCTCCATTGGTGATTTCTCTCCATTCTATTTTTAATGTAGTCATTGATTTCCATGCACAAATGGTCCTTGAATGGCTTGTTTATTGCAATATCAAGAGTTTGGAGATAGTCATTCTTGTGGGAATCATTATTTGATCTATTCTTCTCTCTGTAAGGAAGTTCTTCATGTTTTTATTGAGGTAAGTGCTGGCTGAATCCAAGATCAGCAGACCTCTCTGGTCATCTTGCAAAACAAGTGGCAGCATTAAAACGACTCACTTATAACTGCTTGTATGCACCAGACTTTTTCAATTTCAAGAACACAAAAAACCTAAAACAACTTCAATCTTATCTTTCTTGCCCTTGATGATGGGGGCTTTCTTTCCATCCATATGTTTATCAAGTATACACATTATTCATGTGTTGAGTCTGTACTCTGGTCATTCAGCAATAAGCTTCAAGTTCATAGGCATTTATTTGCCTCTGTGTATTTACAAATAGTTATAATTCAGATTATCATTTATTTTAAATATTAATGTCAATAATATTGTTTATTTATATATAAATATTAATATTTTTATAATTCAAAATGTCCATCATGTGTTGCCAAGAACATACTAAATGTGTTTGTCTGACTGATGATCTTAACTAGGGATTATTTGGGGAGCTTATTTATGTTGCAAGCATACTGTCAAATCAGGCCTCAGACACCTAGCTGTGTGGCCTTGGGCAAGCCACTTAACCCCATTTGCCTTGCAAAAACCAAAATAAAATAACTTATTTCCATATACTCCCTCCTTAATTAATATAATTTTAAGTTTATGAAATATCCTTTCCTCATCTGTATGAGATTTAGTAATCAGGTTCCAATCACTTTTGGAATCTCTTGCTCTGCTAGTTATTTTAGAAGAATCTACATCCTTAAGCAATTTGAAGAAAATGGATAACATTTTATTTTTCATCTCATATCTTTACCTACTTTACATGATCATTAGCATCTTGTAAAATATCTTTATTTCCCTTAATTAATTAATTATCTTTGGTATAGCTCTCACAGCATTGCTAAATACCAGTGCACTACCATGTCATTATTAATTCATATTTGTCTACATATGCACTAATAGATACTGTAAATAATATGTTGATATTTAAATATTAAAATAGATTGTTTAAAATAAAATGGTCTAATTTATAACAGGAAAACACACTGAAATAACCATATTTTAAAAACCCACTTTTTTTCCCCCTCTAGTGAATTCCTTTGTCACTAGGGGGATACAATCAATCTTAGACAAAGAATCTTTTCAATGGATTCTCAATAATGTAAGAGTACCAGAGGAGTCTTCATAGTGTGGCACCAAAGTAGTATTCATATTCCCCTTTTTTCTCTCTGATGCTCTCTTTCTCTCTCTCTCTCTCAGTTATTTTATTAAACCCCATTAATTTCCTAAGTTTCTTTATGGCAGAGAACCTGTGTTCTTCCCTGATGCTGAATATAGTATATTACTCAAGGTGATTAATGAAGATTGGTTAAATGAATGAATGAATGAAAGCAATAGTAAGATTATTCCTGAAACCAGAAACAACTTACATTTTTATAACATTTCATAGTTTCTTCATATTTTTCCTGTGAGATGAGAATGAATGAAGCTACTAAGGCTCAGGCACAATGGTCTTAATAATGGGTTCAGTCCAGGTGTATGTGCAGCATTTAAATCAAATTCCTCATTTAAATCAAATTCACTTACTTGTCATGGCATCTCTTTCCTGATGTCATGGTCTTCTATAACTAAGGACTAACAGCAACAGACTAACCTAACCTTAATCACTGGATGGGCATTGTCTCAGTCAAACTATGACCTGGGAAGGACCTAACTCTAAAAGACCAAAGTCTTCCACTGCATCCAGGGCCATCTCCAATTATTCAGATTCTTATCTGGCCACTGACCCAGATTATTCTGGAGGAGAAAGTGAGGCTGGTAACTTTACAAAGCCCCCCCTCACTTAAATCCAATTCACGTGCAATGCACCTGATAGCCTAGTCTTCTTCTAGAATGAAAAACAAACAACAGCAACATGGGAAATAAAGGATAGGAATTTGCAGAAAGAACCTCATCAACACTGAGCTAAGGATCAGAACTGCTTAATAGCAAAGTCCTTAAAAATGTGGAAGAATCTAGCACATTTGGTCAGCAGAATCTGACCAGTAGTTATTCTAGATAAGAACTCAAGTTAAATGTGGCCCAGATGTGAAGTAACAATAGAAAAAAGTGTAAAACAAGATCAAAGTATAGGTCTTACTAAATTTGATAGCCTTGAGTATTATATTTCATTCCTCTTTGAACCAACCAAGTTTCCTTAATGAACTTCTGAGTTCTGTGCCATTATTTCTGCCATCAGCTTGATGACCTATATATCCCAGTGAAGTAGTGTACTGGTATATACTCAAGATCAAATTGCTATTAAATGAAAGAGCTGGGACTTGAACCCAGATCCTCTACCTTATCTGATTCTTGCATTCTTACCATTATGCTACACTTCCTCTTCAGAAAGAATTTATTGAAAGAATCTTTATATGAGTCAATGTCTTCCTCTATCATTTGACAAAAGACATAAAATTATTGTTTGAACAGACCATTCTGCTATCAGTTCTGTTATTTCTTTTTTCCTCTCTAATGGTTATCTATCTTCCAAGCATGGAATAATTTCCCTCCTTATCGTTACTTCCAGGAATCTTTAGTTTCTTTCAGAGCTTAACTGAGGTAACACTTTCTAGAAAGGAAGACTATGCTTGTGAATGTCCTCCTCTTCTGCCCTGCCATTTCTTGCTTGTGTTCCCTGACAGTTGACAGGACAAGATTAGAGAACTGGAGCTAGAGTCAGGGAAATATTTGCCAGCTGTGTGGATGACATTGGCAAAGTCATTTAGCTTCTGATACCTCAGTTTCCTTAACTTTAAAATGAAGATAATAATAGCACATCCTTTCTACAGTTGTTGTAAAAATCAAATGAGATAGTATTTATAAAGTGCTTAGCAAAGAGTCTGGGACACAGCAGATACTTAATAAATGCTTGTTCCATGGCTAGTGAGAAAACATGATTTGCATGACTTCAATATTATAATGGATATCTATTTTCCACCTTCACAAAGGATGGGGAGGGGGGTGAAGGAAGGGGGAGAGACTATATAATTAAAAAATAAAATTTTTCTTCAAAATTGAAAACATTTTCTTATTCCTCTCATTTTGAGAATCAAGTCAAATTCAGAGAGGGTATAACACAGCTAGATATTACAATGGTAACTCCATTGGATGAAATCACCCCAATTGCTTTGTCACATTTTGTAGGATATGTAGGGTATTATATTTGTGGGTGCATTATAATAGATTGAATTACAGATCAGGTATGTCAATTCAAAGGATGACCAATTAGTCTATGTTTTAATGAATAAAAACCTTCTAGATTCTACTCAGAATTTTATTTAGGATTCTAGACAATCGCTGAAAGATGCCATAGTCTATCTCTACACTCTTACTAAAATTTAAATGTTCTTTAGAGAGAAAATGCTCAGTAAATACAGAAGAGGAGAATGTGACCATTTCCTTGCTCACTTTTGATAGTCATTTTTCTTCTGCTAATTAGAATTTTTACAAACCCCACATTTAATAAAAACTAAACTGGCATCATTAAGAGGGTAGATCTTGGGGGATCAAATCCTAAATTTGATACATCCTAGCTATATGACCAAAACAAGTCATTTAACCTCCCTTATTTCAGGTAATTCTATAAAACTAAAAATTATAAAATATGTTGCTTTACTAAATGTTTGATGACAATTCCTACACCAAGAGGGCATGACGCTGAATGAAAATGAAGGTCTCCATCAAAGGGAGGGTTAAAAATGACTTACTACAAAACTCTGAAGATAGGTAACAATAAATCTGAGTTTCTGTTTTTGGGTAGAAAAACAATGAAGATTTTATGATTTCATGTTATTTATATTTAATTAGGCAATTAACAAGAGTTTCACCATATTGCTTTTTAAATTAAACACACAGCATAACATGTGAGTTTATATTTTATCAACTTAGAATCATATCAGAAAATATGCACTATGATAACAATTCATAAAGATATTTTTAAAGTCCTAGAAAACTAATGTATAGATGAGGAAGCATATGATAGCTTTCCAATTTCCAACAGAAACCAATACAGAGTGTAGTTACTGAGAGCTGGAATGGATAATATCCTGTATGGGAGAACTATAAACTCATCAGGTGTCTTAACATCCATCCAGAAATAACTTTGTCACTTTACAATAGCTTTCCTCATGACTGATTTCTATAAAATAAAAAAGACCATTCAGACTCATGTTGTTTTTTTTATGGAATATATAACCTTATATCATTTGTCCCTTAGGAGTTGAATTGTACATTAAAGAAATAGACATTTTAAAGCTAAGAATAATAAACTATTGGTCAGGTTTTTTCCCCTAGAAATGTATATAAACCTTATTTAACTCAATTCAAGTAACATTTACTGAGTATGAACTATTTGTAGAGCACTATGTAAAGTTTCAAAGGATTAGAGAAATGCAAATTAAAGCTTCTCTGAGGTACCAACTCACACCTCTCAGACTGGCTAGTATGACCAGAAAGGACAATGATCATTGTTGGAAGGTTTGTAGGAAATCTGACACTATTACACTGTTGTTGGTGGAGCTGTGAACTCATCCAACCATTCTGGAGAGAAATTTGGAACTACTCCCAAAGCGCAACAAAAAGAAGCATAACCTTTGACCCAGCAATACCACTACTGGTCTATACCCTGAAGAGATGATGAAAAAGGGTAAAAACATTACTTGTACAAAAATATTCATAGCAGCCCTGTTTGTGGTGGCAAAGAATTGGAAATCAAGTTATTGTCCTTCAATTGGGGAATGGCTTGGCAAACTGTGATATATATATAGATATAGATATAGATATAGATATAGATATAGATATAGATATAGATATAGATAGATATAGATATGTATGTATATGTATACATATATACATATACATATATATGTATATATATATATGTATATATATATATATATATATATATATATATATCATGGAACACTATCGTTCTATTAGAAACCAGGAGGGACAATGGGAATTGAGGGAAGCCTGGAGGGATTTGCGTGAACTGATGCTAAGTGAGATGAGCAGAACCAGAAAAAACACTGTACACCCTAACAGCAACATGGGTGTGACAATCAACCTTAATGGACTCGCTCATTCCATCAGCGCAACAATCAGGGACAATTTTGGACTGTCTGCAATGAAGAATACAATCTGTATCCAGCTAAAGAACCTTGGAGTTTGAACAGTTCAAGGACTATTCCCTTTAATTTAGGGGGGGAAAAACAGATATCTTATTGTCTGATCTTGTTATCTATAACACTTTTTGTTCCTTCCTTAGGGATCTGATTTCTCTCTCATCACACTCAATTTGGATCAATGTACAACATGGAAACAAAGTAAAGACTGACAAATTTCTTTCCTTGGCTGGGGGGAGAAGTAAGATGGGGGGAATTGTAAAACTCAAATAAAACTCAAATAAAATCTTAAATAAAAAAATAAAATAATTAAAGTTTTGAAGGATATGAAGACAAAAATTTATTAAAAAAAACAGTTCCTGCCCTCTTGCCCTTTCATTCTATTGGGAATAAAAGAATATATGAGTAGAGAAGTAAATATAAAATATTTTCTTTTTGGTTCATATCTGTGATTTCACTGGGGTAGGGAATTCCTAGTAAAGGAACTATCTCTATTAATGCAGATCAATAACTGACTCCTGTGAGGCACTGAGAGATTAAATGACTTGCCCAGGGTCACACACTTAGTGTGTATCAGAGATAGGACTTAAAACCAGGTGTTACTCATTCCAAAGGCAGATCTCCAGAATACATTGCCTTTTAAAATATAAAGTGTATATTCTCTATTTCTCTATCTATAGATAGAGGTAGATGATAGATAGATAGATAGATAGATAGATAGATAGATAGATAGATATAGATATTATGCAAAATAATTTCTAGAGGAAGAGAATACCAACAACCAATGCTTTTGTGAAAATTGTGAAAATTGCCTTTGACTATTTTTCCTTAGAAGATAATACAAGTAAATAGCTAACTGAAGTTAAACCAATTGTAATTTTGTTAACCAAAATAATGTTGAGGGAGGGACTGAGGGAAGAAAAGAAGAAGGGAAGGAAGGTGAGAGGAAAGAGAGGAAGAGAATAGAGAGAGGGAGAAATGTAAGGAGAGGAGGAACAAAGAGGAGAGAGAGACATAGGGACAAAGAGACATAGACTAAGTTTTGACAGAGCAGGAATGTCAGTCAGATAAAGGGTTCTTTAAGTGGATTTGTAACCAGCTTCAGCCTGAAGCTTCTATTTGTCTCTTGAAGAACTATAGGAGACATTGAAAAGTCTATTCTTTCCCCAACAATAGTAAGCATTGTTTTATATATATATATATATATATATATATAAAATGTATATAATATATATGTATATTAGTTTAGTAGTTTAGTATTTCTTTTTATCTAGGCTATTTACTTTATCTTAATTTCTGTCCATAAAAAAAAAATCCATAGTCAAGCATGAAGTTTTGTCCTGCAGGTCTAGATATTTCTTCTGTCAAAGAAGAATGGGAAAAAGTCAGAGGTTAGCTGGATATACACACAATATGAATAGATCTGATAGTTAAACTCCTGTTCAAATGTTAGGAATTTTTCCAACTGTGGACTCTTAGCTAATATTATTTTATTAATAATTTTTGTAATAGAAACTCCATAAAAAAGTTGAAGAAAAGAAACCATGTGGACCTGATGGTCATTAGATTGCCTTTAAATTAATGCAAGCTAATCATTATTACAAGTTATGTCTAATTATACCCCCAGTCTCTGAAGAAAATGGAAGCAGCAGAAAAGAGAAACCACTGATCAAAAAGAGGCACCCCCTGGGAAGAAATAGCTGTGACCTGGGAAGATAAAATTATCCCCCCTTTGCAGAAAGGAGTAGTAAGTAGAAAGGAGGAAGCACCAGTCAGAAAACTTTGCCCTCCACTTGTTAATTACATGCAGAACATAAAAAGTAGACCATATCCTAGATGATGAATATGATTGTAGCTTTAAAATAAATTTCAGTAGTACAGAATCTTAGAATAAAAAGAATCTACTAAGGAAAGAAGGTAAGGGAAATTAAAGTGAATTTTGAAAAGCATTTTGGGAGAAAAATAAGGATCTAAGAATGGTTATTTTGGAATGATTGGCAGATGATGACAAAGGGTACATAGAACCACTCGATTTTTACTTTGCTTCTGTTTTTTTCCGCCAAATAACCTATTTCAACTAAACAATGAAAAAACAAGCAAAAAGGAAATTGATGTCCAAGATAAGTAAAAGATTATCTAATAAGGGGTGGCTAGGTGGCGCAGTGGATAGAGCACCGGCCCTGGAGTCAGGAGTACCTGGGTTCAAATCCGATCTCAGATACTTAATAATTACCTAGCTGTGTGACCTTGGGCAAGCCACTTAACCCCATTTGCCTTGCAAAAAAAAACCTAAAAAGAAAAAAGATTACCTAATAGCCTTTGTTGAATTCACATTATTGATCCAGGTGATCTTTATCCTTTAAGTGTACTAAAATTAGTAGTTATATTAGAGAGCAGCTAGGTGTCACAGTGATAGAGCAGAATAAGGAGGACCTGGGTTCAAATCCAATCTCAGACATTTAATAATAATTGCCTAGCTGTGTGTTACTCTTTTTTTTTTTTGCAAGGCAAATGGGGTTAAGTGGCTTGCCCAAGGCCACACAGGTAATTATTAAGTGTCTGAGGTCGGATTTGAACTCAGGTACTCCTGACTCCAGGGCCGGTGCTCTATCCACTTTGCCACCTAGCCACCCCAAGGCAAGTTACTCTTAACCCCATTGATTTAAATAAAAAAAAAATAAATGAAATATATATATATATGTATGTGTGTGTGTGTGTGTGTGTGTGTGTGTGTATATATATATATATATATATATATATATATATATATATATGAAACATAGTGATGTCATTTGGGTAGTCTTTGGGCATGAATTATAACAAACAGCTAACCGCCTCACAGATAGCTCCTGATTCTGCTATTTAATATTTTTATTGATGGCATGAATAAAGACATAGTTTATTTATTAATTTTTCCGGCTGATACAATATGAGAGGAACAGGTCACATTTTAGATACAGTTAGAATTTTTTTTAAAAAAGTGATCCTCTTAGTCTAGCTTGGATTGAATCTAATAAAATGAAATTAAATAGGAATAAATATAAATTCTTACCCTAAGGTTAAAAAAAAGACATCATCATCATCATCATCATCATAACTAACATTTCTGTATTATGTGTCATAACTAACATTCCTGTATTATATATCAGATACTATGTAGTTGCTTTATAACTATCTGATTTGTTCCTCATAACAATTCTAGTAGGCGGGTTCTATTATTATCCCAATTTTATAGATGCAAAAAATAGAATACAGAGTGACTTATCTAAATGACTTACTTGCCCAAGGTCAAACCTTTAGTATGTGTCTGAGGATGGAACTGTTCTCATAACTTTTTCATTCCAGACATAGCACTCTATCTAGTGTGCCACCTAGCTACCCTTGCTACATATACTTTACAAGTATAAAAATGAATGAGTAATGGCTAGATAGCATTTTATTTGAAAAGACAGGAAGTTTTGGAGGGCCACAAATTCATGAATCAGCAGTGTGATATACTTGTCATTAAAGCTAGTGTAATCTTGCTTAAGATTTCATAATTAAGAGATTTATAGCTTCAGAAAATAAGGCAGTGGAAGTATTATTGCATTCTGCCTTTGTCAAACCTCATCTGGATTGTTGCATTCAAGTTTCACGGCAAAATAGATATTAAAAAACAGGAGGATGTCCAGAAGGGAGCAACTGGGGTAGTGAATGACATGTGAGCTCATATCACCTGAGAATCCATTGAAGGAATAGAGAATGTTCAGCCTAGAGAAGAGAGGACTCACTCAGAGGGGACATGACAGCTGTTTTCATGTATTTGAAGGGCTGTCTTGTGGAGAAGCGATAAGACTTGTTCTATTTGTCACCAGAGAACAGAACTGGGATCAATGTGTAGAAGTTGCAAAAAAAGTCAGATTTAGACTGAGATTGGGCGGGGGGGGAGCAACTTCATGAAAAAGTTGTCCAAAAATAGAATGTTTTGCCAGTTCCTCCATCAAGGTTGTCAGGCATGATGTGATGACCATGGGATCATTACAATGGGAATTCTTTTCCTGTATGGGTTAGACTTAGATGGGTCCTGAGATCCCTTTCTACTCTCAAAGTATATGATAGTAATAAAGATTATTTATGCCAGAACAAAAAGAAGAATGTGATATATGATTGAATTTGGTTAGCAATTGGAATACAATTTCAAAAAACCCAGGACAGAAAGATAACTATTTTTCTATGAAAATTGCTATGTGTAGTATTGCAATGAAATAACCAGTTGCTAGAAGAAAGGCAAAACTTCCTCTACTTAGGTCTTTCAAAAGGTAGCCACTCAATTAAGCTAATAATTTTTTTCATCATAAAAAGGAAATGTGCCATTATTGGTTTTAAAGATAGATAGATAGATAGATAGATAGATAGATAGATAGATAGATAGATAGATAGATAGATAGATATAGATAGATAGACAGACAGACAGACAGACAGACAGACAGACAGATAGATAGATAGATAGATAGATAAATGATAGATATATCTATATATTGTTTTAAATAGCACTTACACAGTGCCTGGCACAAATAAATGCTTAATCAGTGTTGGACATAGGTGATACAGTAGATAGAATAACAGGCCTGGAGTCAGGAAGATTTCTTCCTGAGTTCAAATTCAACTTCAGACAGTTACTAGCTGTGGAATCCCAGGCAAATCACTTAATCCTGTTTGCCTCGGTTCCTCATCTGTAAAATGAGCTGGAGAAGGAAATGGCATACCCCATTCGGTATTTTTGTATAGAAAATTCCAAATGGGGTCACAAAAATTTGGGCCTGACTGAAAAAAATGACAACAAATATCAGTGTTTATTGAATTGAATAGATATAATTTTTCAATTGGGGAAAATGCAAATGTAAATTTTTTGTTTCTCTTTCACAAAAAGGAATTCAAATGGCAAAAAAACCCAAACAAACTCAGTTACAGCAACCTTCCAGTAAATTTAGTGGGCTAAAGTATTAGCAATATAGTTGCCATAAAACTCTTTTTCTTCCCCAATAGCAGATGAGTGTAGATATCAGTCTACTAGTATCATTCAGGGATCATAGAGAATCAAGTCTCACTTATGCTGAGCCTGGTATCAAATTTTCAAACAGGATGGTGACCTTAAAAGAATTCTACCTTGTGACCTTTTCATGTATTCCATAAACTTAATACTTAAGTCAATGTAGATGATGAACCCAGTCTATGATCTACCATGGAATTAGATCTTTTCTGACAAGACCCACTTAAAATAAATATAAATATAATGTTCTTTCATTTCCAGATGTCTTGTCCCCCTTTACCCCACCCTCCTCCCACAGTAGTGACATGATCAAAAACTCTTCCTTCTTCAGAATGATTTGCAGTAACCTCTGCAGCAGGTTTTTTTTAATTAAATAAACCTCATCTTGTCTAGCTTCCTGGTCAGCATTTTGAACCCCCCTGCAGATGGGTCTGAAGGATTAACAGCAAATCCTCCTCAACCTAGCTCTAGCAGATGGGTGGCATGTGTCTGATAAATACTCGGACAAGGCCTGCTTCCTCCTGTTCCTAACAGATAGATAGTATACCCTGTAAATTAAATTTAAAATGATGGCCTTCACAACCCTCAGAATGGCAATAGGCGGCCAAACACAAATGATCTGAATTTCATATTTCTAACACATTATCGCCTCACAACAACGATTAAAAAAAAATTGACCCACTGGAAAAATAGGACCATAGGGGAAGTCTGGGTCAGCCAAACTCCCAACTTAACAAACTGACAATGTAGTTCCCTCTAAGAGTATTTGTCTAGTTCCTCTGGATATCTCAGGGTCAGAGTTTCATTTACATGTCACTTTGAGGGATAACCTTCTTAGCTGTAAAAATACTGCTCAGTCTTTGCTTTTGGTCTGTCATGGTCTAGATGCTTTTAGAAAACTCTAGGTGGCTCCGACAAGACATTCAGATTCTGTGGATTAAGCATATGTGTTGTTACTACATAAAAGAAGAAGCAGTTAGCAAATTCTTCCATGTTCTAGAGGTGGCTTGTTATTTATCACCCCACTTAATGGATGGAGAAAACTGGGACTGAAAAAGGTGACTTTTCATAACACAATCAACGGTACAACTCATATTTTCTGACCCCTTGACCATGTGAAGATATGCATATACATATTCAAATTATACCAAAGTTCATTCATTCTCACCTAGATATGAAGTGAAAGTTATTTTCTAATAATATTTATCTATATTGATCCAATTATTCATTTATTTACAATATATATGAAAATTAAATAAGTCCACAAGGAGACAGTGGATTTCTTATATTTACTGAAATTGCCTTGCTTACTGCCCTACAGGCAACAGAGTATTGTTGTTGATGTTCAATAGTTCTGGTCATGTCTGACTATTCATGACTCCATTTGAAATTTTATTGGCAAAGATATTGGGTGGTTTGCCATTTCCTTCTCCAGCTCATTTTACAGATAAGAAAATTGAGGCAAACAGGGATAAGTGACTTGTCCAGGGCCACACAGTATGTATTTGAAGACGTGATTGAACTCAGGTCTTCTTGACTCCAGATTAAGCACTCTACCCAGCTACTCCATAGGCAACACAGTGGCCATTTTAAAGAGATCCATATTTAATGTATTTTAAATGTATCTTTCTCTCTCTGCACACTTAAAGCCAAAGCACAGTGATTATAAGTCTTCTTAACAATGCCAAGATTTACTTTTGGACTTTGCCCAGAAAATTAATAAAACAGAAGGCCTAATTATGAGCAATTATCATTTACTGATGCTGGAGAATTTTTGAAACAAAGTGAAAGTTCTTTCCCAATTATCTTATGGTATTTACTCAACAGTTCATTATTCAGTTTTCTCCCACTGAATCTGTACAAGAAACCTCAATGCCTATCAATTACTTTGATGGAATTTCTTTTCCTTCAAATTGATCATTAGCCGAAAAAAGAAAATGAAAGAAATTAAGTTTTCTCTTATTCAAATTATTCTGGATGTGACTGGATGGCCTAGTAGATAGGGTTCTGGACTTGGAGTCAAGAAGACCTGAGTTCAAATCATGCCCTGGACTCTTAGTAGCTGGATGACTAGACAATTTAACATCAATTTGCCTCAATTTCTTCACCTATGAGTATAAAAACAGGTCTTCCTTTCAGAATTGTAACAAGAATTAGATGCAATTATATTTGTAAAATGTTTAGCACAGTATTTTGGCATATGGTTAGTGTTCAGTAAATAAATATTACTTTCTTTCAATCAACAATGTACCAATAGGAGCAGTACTTAGCCCTATTGTTTTAAATAAATAAATTTTAAAAAACTAATTTATTTATTAATTTGGTTTTTGCAAGTCAATGGGATTAAGTGACTTGTCCAAGGTCACACAGCTAGGTAATTATTAAGTGTCTGAGGCTGGATTTGAACTCAGGTTCTCCTGACTCCTGGGCCGGTGCTGTATCCACTGCACCACCTAACTGCCCCTAATAAATAAATTTTTTAAAAAATGTACCAATAAATCTTTGTCTCCTTTGCTATTACTCACAAAATCTATGTGAACTCTGCTTTTGATCTTACCTATTTAGTCTCTAGGGGCAGCTTGGAGGTACTGAGGATAAATCACTAGTTCTGGAGTCAAGAAGACTTGAGTTCAAATCCACCCTCAGACACTTAACCCTTTTTGCTTTAGTTTCCTCATCAGTAAAATGAGGAGAGAAGGAAATGACAAATTACTCTGCTATCTTTGCCAAGAAAACCCCAATTGGGGTCATGAGAAATCAGATGTGACTGAACAAAAACAAATTTAGTCTCTATGGTTCAGCACATGAGCTTAATTGTACTTCTAGTCATTCTTTCAATAGGCATATAGTTATTGAAAGTGCATAGTGCTAAGGAAGTATATAAAAATACACAAAATAAGGATAAGACATTCATTTGTTCATCAAACATTTACAACCTTCTGGACTCAGAGGACTGTTTAAGGCCCTTAGGGGTACAAACTATGGAGCTAACAGTCTCATAGATTTATACTGAAGGAATTTAAAATCTTATCCACCAGGATTTTTCATTCTTATTGATGAAATTTCCCATATTTGTAATAAGTAAGATAAATGGTAACTGGATTAGCTTTCTTGGTTGATTTCAGAAGCATAATTAAATGTGAAATTTAAAGCCATGATCAAATTCTACTTTTTTAACATAACTTAGAATTAAGAATTTTATCTAATTTTTAATTATTGAGGAAAAATGGTTCAAAGAATATGAACATTTTAACATAATCTTCAAAATGTACTGGGTAGCTAAGTGGTACAATGAATAAAGCATCAGACTTGAATCCAGAAAACCTAAGTTTGAATCTTTCCTGATCAAATTATTGAATCTCTACTTCCTCTCTGGTCCTCATCTGTAAAATGGGAATAATAATGGCGCCCACCTCCCAAAGTTGTGAGTATAAAAATAAAATAATATTTGTAAAGTATTTTCAAACTTAAAATCACTATATAGGGGCAGCTAGGTGGTGCAGTGGATAAAGCACCGGCCCTGGAGTCAGGAGGACATGAGCTCAAATCCAGCCTCAGACACACCTAGCTGTGTGGCCTTGGGCAAGCCATTTAACCCCATTACCTTGCAAAAACTAAAAAAAAAAAATCACTATATAAATGTTAACTATTATCAAATATATTTCTGAAATCAAGTCTGATTATTTTCTAGACTTATTAAAATCAAGCTAACCAACAGACACTAATTTTGAAGCAAAACTGAGATCTATCTAGAATTTGCTAATCCTTCTCTAAATCTAATGAATTTTAAAATGAATACAGAGAGTGCACTGAAATCAGCTTATGCTGTTACCTTTGAAGAGTGCTTCCTTTTTGAATGTCTTTTGCTATTTTTTTTTCTTAAGGGAGCCAATCAGAGATGGACAGCTGGAGCAAAATCTGACACTTACTTTGATACTTAACGTGAAAAATGGGAATTTCTAAAAACATGAAAAAAATGGTAGATGGAGGTGTTAGAGATAAACCAATATCAAAATACCCCAGGTAGTGAATTCTAAGTTCTCTGTATATTTTGGATCCCAATGTGGTATTATTTTGACAGGTATTAGATAATTCACATCCACAAATGTGAATAAACACATTCATAGAGGAAAAAGTGGTGGTGGGATTAGAACTTGATCCTCTAGGATTTCCATGTGACAGACCCACTATTATTACCTATTCATTACACCTTGACCTTCTTCTAATCCCTTTCCTTTCAGAAAGTGTGTTGCCTCAGTAAGGAAGGCATTGGCATCCACACTAGGTTAATTTGTTTAAAGAAGAGTCTATCCAGGGAGTTTGTCCACTATCACAGAGACTCAAATATCCCTTTACCTTAAAATCTGATGGATGGGTCTCCTTACTGGAACCAGCTCATTTGCCCCAGTTGGGTTTACATTTTAACTGAATGAATCTCTGAAAACTTGTATTTCTTTGCTAAGATTAATTTTGCAAAGAGTATGGAGGTTCCAACAGGTAAGTAGTAATAGTAATAGTGAACTTGTTTTTGGTAACCAAGGCTTTTAGTGTCAAGACTTTTCTGTGTTCTTACTCTAAGGAACTGACCAACTGAAATCAAATGAGCAATACCACTTGTTTCCACTGCTCCTCCCAGTAATTCCCAATCTATGGTTAGGTTGGAAAATAAGCCTTAGTTCTCAAAAAATATACCATGTGTCACGTGCTATGAATTTCATTAGATATATCATGAAATTATCAAACTCCCAACCCCAGCTGTAGTTCGTTGTTTGCACTTCTTATCTCAGAATCAAAAAGGTCACACAATAGTACTCTTTATCTATGGAGGCATAAAGCCACCCCCTCCCTTGCCAATCCTGTGGAGGTAAAGAGATATGAGGGTGCAAGATTGGAGGAGGGGAAGAAAGGGTTGAGGAATCTCAAGGTCTAGATAATGAATCCCGGAAGCCCAGCTAGCTAGAGATCCTTCTTTGTTGCCAACATAAACATTCAATGCTCCATGATTCCTTACAGCAAAGTCTACTTGTGCCACGAGAGGGGAAAAAACCAAAACAAAACATTCAAGAATCACCACTGCTATATATCTTGGGATAATATTCTTTAGATTAGTATATTGTCTCCAAATGCTTTATTTTACAGCCCACAATTTAAAAATACAGTCTCCAAGGTGAGTACACAAAGCTTCCTATTTCCTTTGGGGGGCCTTGCACCACATTTACCTCTTACTGTGCTTTGAAATTAACCACAAGAGTCTGGTCATTATGGCTTCATTAGATATTCCTTGTAATTGCATTGGTTATAATTAATTCATTTGATATTCACTTAAGTGACATGCAGACACTTTAATATAATTTCCCTGGGGCATTCCAAATACAAACTGATATTGAAGATGCCTCCTAGCAAAGATTCTAGTGAAAACCCACAGGGTATTTTTTGTGTGTTATTTTTATGATTAGTCATGATTCATTTCAAATGTAAGAATAAGCTCATTTTTTTTACTGCCTTGAATATTTTAAGTTTTCTCCTGTGGAAAAACAAAGGTTTAACAAAATGCTTTTCTGGACCAGAGATTTTTAATTGGACATTTACAGCACAAATATACAAACATACATTTAATACACATTCAAATATCCATTGACAAATTATGAAATATATTTTATGGAATGTTGGTTGTGTTTAATTAATTTCAGATGTGAACATTTTAGTACCTTCCTTTTTTTCAGAAATTATCTGTACTTGAATATCTTATGGAGATGTTACTTTCCCTGTGTTGTTGACAATTCCTGCATCATTTGTGATAAATCTACCTTACATTTAAAATTTTGTCATTTCTTTTCAGTTTTCAGTTTCAGTCTTCATAAAGATTTAATGCTTTCAGAAATAGGTTGTATTTCCCCTTTCATTTTTCTACTTAAACAGAGGAATGAGAATTTCAAAATTTTGTTTCATTATCTCAATAAATCATTTATCACATAGTAGAAATATTTAAGCTAAGTCTACAGATGGAAAATGAAAGAGAAATTAGACAATCATTCAAATGAATGATATGGGAAGCAGAGAAGGAATCTGGGAGCACCCTGATTTGGTCTACCTTAAGCACATCCCTATTCTGGGGAGCATACTTAGATCTGAGTTTTATCATGACATTATCATGATTTTTTCTGGTGTTTTCTTTGATAATTGCCACCTGAAATCAGAGGCTTCTGGCTTGGTCTCATGTTCTCATTCACTTCCAAGAGTAAATGAGAAAGATATTGGAGATATCTGAGCATCAAGAAACTTCAGTTCAATGAATTTTAAAGGGAGAGAGAACTTCTATTGAAGTTCTCTTGCTACTCTCTTAACAATGAGTAGATTGGGATTCAGACAGTTTAGCCTTTGGACTTTCCCAGGAGAGAGGGAAGACAAAGATTCTAGGTAATGGTGTCTTCAAATAAGCAAAGTAGCTCATCTGAAAGAACTTAAATCTGCATCTCAAGGCTTCAATTACCTATATTGATTTGTGTTTCTTTTTTTTTTTAATCACAGGAGCCTGAACAGTAATCTGAAAATGGTCCCGTACTTTGTTGTTACCTCATGAACTTGTGAGGTCTAGAAGACCAACAGCAGGAGATAATCTCTGAAGCAAACAAATGCTTCTGGGAGGAGATTACAACCAAGAGAAAGATGTACCCAAGTTATGATCTAACTTCTTAGGAAATATGGATTTTAAGGAAGTTGCTTGAGGGACTTCAAAACTGAAGTGACAGTGAAATGGCTATCCATCAGTCCCATAAAATATTTCATGTCATATTTTAAGTATCAACCTCTCAGAAGGAGTATATCATCTTCATTAGCATCTTCAACAGTGATTATGGATACTATTACGGTTTCATTAAGAGGCAATGACATCAGGGTAGCATGAGAAATAGATGAAAAGACAGAGTTTGATTCAGTTTAAATCTAGAAAGAAGACTAACTACGGTTAGCTAAAGAGAACAAAGAAAAAGACTAAGAAAACTTTTTTTGTAAGAACTATGTTTAATCTTTATTTTTGTGAATACTTTATCTTTGAAAATACTAATACTTGAAAAAAATTTTATCTGATATCCTTAGAAACTCTCTGATGAGACAGTGTTTTCAGAATTAAAGAAAAGTCATCAATTATATTGATTATTAAAAATAACTTTGCTTGTGATCTTTCTCACAGTAAAAATATTCCAAATAATTACCTTTTTACATACATTATTTATATTACCCAGTTAACAAATAACATAACCCTAACCATTATGTTTACTTAAGATCAATAGATTAGTGACTATGAACATATACATATATATGTAACATATGTATATCTCCATGTGTATACACATACATACATTTCTGTGAAAGATTTTTTTCTGGTTTATTAAGTAAATACTATTTAATAAAATAGATTAGGAGCTCAGAACTAAGAGAGAAAGAGAGAGAGGAGGAGGAATAATTCATCAAGGCTATTCATGGAACATTATCTTCTATCAGAATTATATGTTGCTGTTTAGTATTTTAAATTTTTATTAACATGTACATATTAAAAATTTGTATTTTAAACATTTCTTTTGTGGTTATGGAAATAAATCATCATCTTATTTTTGTATATAGTGATCTTTCTAGAAGAGATATTGAAAATTCCTTTGAGGAGGGGGGGTAGTGATAGAACCTTAGATTAATGAGAAAAAATTCTGATCCTTAATTTTTAGATCAAATTCTTTCCCCATGACTTAATTTGTTCTTCATGATTCCATAGGTATAACCCTTTAGATGGAGCCTCCTTGCTAATAAGTTTTAGGTAATAAGTCAATTCCCTCAGAAATAAAAATAAAATATTTGTAAACATTTCTAAAATATTCAGATCACTGAAAGAAGCATAATTTTGGGAAGCTAGGTGGTGCAGTAGATAGAGTACCGGCCCTAGAGTCAGGAGGACCTGAGTTCAAATGTGATCTCAGACACTTAATAATTATTTAGCTGTGTGACCTTGGGCAAGTCACAACTCACTGTCTCGCATAAAAAAAAAGAAAGAAGCATAATTCTTTATATCAAATCCAGACAAGTGTATCAATTCCTGGTATGACTTTTATAATAATAATAATAATAATAACAATAACAATAAATAAATAAATAAATAAATAATGGCATTTATATAGTGCTGTAAGGTTTACAAAGTAAGTATTATCTCGTCCTCACAAGAGGTAGGTGTTCTGACTACTTTCTGTACAGGAAAGAAAACTGTGATAAGATATGAAAGATAAAATGCAGCATAATGACCATTAAAATAAATATATTAAACTAACCTGGGTAAACACAAACCAGTGTTTCCTTTCTCCTTTTGAGAGAAGATGTATACTGATTGATTTGGAGTTTCTACTCAGTTTGCTGCTAGCAACTACATTGAACTTAAGCATCATGTTTTCACCAAAGAACTTTGAAGAATCCATGCTTTTACAAATCTCTCTGTTTTCAGAGAAATTATATGCCCTAAATGATCAATGTTTCAGTTTTCTATGCCTTGAAGTTTGGACACCATTTAGTTTTTCTCATGGAATTCTTTGGAATCTGATTTTTCTGGGACCTGTGAAGAAGCAATAAAGTACTGGACACTTTCTTGCCAAGTTTGTGTCTGCTCCTCTACTGGCTAACTAGAACCAAGGGCCCAGATGAAGGTCAAAATTATTAAGTGGAGATTAAACCATAGAATTTAATTATGTATTTTGCTCCTAGAACACTTATTAATTTAGCAGTACAAACTGACTAGAGCTAAACAAGCAGGGTTGATTAATTTTCAAAGGCATCTAGGTAACAGATTGTGATCAAAGGGGAGACCTGATCCTGTTAGATTGAAATGTATTGTTTTGTACTGCATGAAGGACTTGAAGCAGCATGGTTTATCTTTATCAATGTTTTACTCTGAAGGAAAGGAACAAGCTTTCAGATACTAATCAGGGCTGAGACACTGCCACTCAATAATTACCCACTGTCTCATCATAATCCTGGATCTAAGCCCCTGCCCAATCCATCTGGGACCCTTTTCCATCTATTGCACAGCTCACGGATATATGTGTAAGCTGTTACCTCTGGTTGTGTTCTCTGTCTCTTGAGTAAAGCTCTATGGCAGTGACCAATTATGTTACAGTGTTTTCTTTCCCCCTTTGTTTCTGAAGCATCTCAGACTTCTCAGCACTGGTAATGAGGCACTGATCCTTCAGGGTGCAAAAATCCACTCACCTATAAAAGTGATCTCTCCAAAGTCATTGGAAAACGTCAAGTGATGAATATTATCCTGGGATGGTTTGAGAAGTGGGCTGTCAATATGATGAATCTGCTTCCCATGTTTTTCTGTTGTTGCTTTTCCAAACAATTATCAACTCTGTTATGCCTTCAGAAGGTTGGGTTACTTGTTCCACCCAGGAGGAATCAAATCACAACTCTTCAGAAGTATTTCTTACTTTTCCAGTTGTGAGTCAAATGAGATAGGAAGTTTTGGCATATTCAAATGATATAGTCCCCCAAGATAATATTTTAAAGTACTTATCCCCGTGCCTTCCATAATAGGAACCCAATGAATAAATGCTTTTCCCTCCCCTCTTTCCCTGTTTTTTAAGGGAGGTCCCTGTCTTCTCAGACTATTTCCCTTAAGCATGAGGCAGTAACATATCTTAAGGAAAAATATTAGGTTTTTATCCAATATTATAATTGCATTTCACACTATTATTTTTACCTTTTAAGAGGTGATATGGTAGAGTAGATGGAGAGCTGGCTTTGGAGCCAGGAAGACCAGAATTCAAATTCCTCCTCAGACACTTACTAGTCTTGTGATTCTGGGCAATTCACAACCATTCTCTGAAAATAAAGATAATAATAATACCTGCCTTGCTATGGGGATCATAATATTCATGGGGAGCTTTGAAAATCATCAAGAGTTATATGAATGTTAGTTATTATTATTATTATTAATATTAGTTTAATCTTGATTTTGTCATTGTCCTAGGTAAGTCATTTGTCATAACTTTTAAGACTCAGATAAAAAAAAACAGTTTCAAGTTCTACGTTAAATCCATTCTGTCTACTGAACCACAGGCAAATCACTAAGCATTTCTCATGCTTCTAGTAACTCTTCTGGACTCTAATCTACAGACTTTTGGACTACAATTTTTTGGTTTTAGATTTTTGCAAGGCAAATGGGGTTAAGTGGCTTGCCCAAAGCCACACAGTTAGGGAATTATTAAGTGTCTGAGGCTGGATTTGAACTCAAGTACTCCTGATTCCAGGGCCAGTGCTCTATCCACTGCGCCACCTAGCTGCCCCTGGACTACAATTTTAATGGCCAAGAAGCCTCAGTGAAAGGTGTTTCATTAGGAGTTCTACATACAGAAAAAAATCAGAAGTTTGGGTACCCTCTCCCTCCTGAAAATGTGAGACCAAAATGAAACATAATAGGATCAGATGTTTACAGCTGTCTCATTTTATAAATGAAGAGATTGAAATTCAGAGGAGTAAAAGAATTTACCAAAGTTTCCCCCTCCTTTCTGAATTTTATTTGCCAGTATTTCTGGATCTCTTTGTTGAGGGAAGAGACCCAGAAAGGTTGTTGGGATCCCATCCTGGTTCATGGACAATTATGAGAGAACTCATGTAGACAGGAACCGGTTTCAGCCAGTCTTTATTATGCATAAACTTGCAGAGTCAAAGAAAGAAGAGGTTTTAGATAATTGACTGACTATGGGGGAAAGGGAAATGATTATAAAGAAATATTTTAACCAGATACCTCCCAAGGTAGGAAATTTTCCATTTGCAAAGTTTTCAAGGAAAGAGTTTGAGAGGAAGGGAGGGCAAGCAAGGGGGCCTGAGACATAACAATGCAAGATTATACTCTGTCTGAGAAGACAGTCATACTGAGGTCATTTCACAAAAACATGCTTATGTTAGTAATTCTCTGTCTGGAACCTCTTTCCACACAAAGCTAGGCGCTATAATATCACAATTAACTCTTTAATTTCAAAGTTCAAGTTAAGCACTTCAGTTAATCCCATCAGCTTAGTGAAGGAAAAAATAACAATAAAATATTTTTTTAAAAAAGAAAATAAGTTGGGTGACTAGGTGGCGCAATGAATAGAGTACTGGCCCTGGAGTCAGGAGTACCTGAGTTCAAATGCGGCTTCAGACACTTAATAATTATCTAGCTGTGTGGCCTTGGGCAAACCACTTAACCCCTTTTGCCTTGCAAAAACCTAAAAAAAAAAGTCAAAAAATAAAAATATTACCTCCTTCTCTAATGACACCATATTCAAGTTCCTCTCTACTCTTAAAGCCATAAAGTAAACATTTAATGTATTTGTCTTTCCTTACTACCTGAAAGTATTTAATTTTATGTTGTTTGGTTCAGTTTATAAGTTGAATACTCATGTATTTCTGGATTCCTTAAAAAGTGATTTAAAATTTTCCCTTTGCTGAATCTCTAATAGATTTATTTTGTGTTTTGGTTCAACTCTGTGGGATATGTTATTCTGGTATTCTTGAAAATGTCCTTTGCTCTTTGAAATATAATATTCAAATTTTTTCCTTTGATTTCTGAGTGGCAGTTATTATGTAGTGGATAAAATGCTGACAACTAATATCACTTCTGTCACATATTGTCAGTGAGAAATTTAGCAAATCATTTAACCTCATAGTGCCCTAGGAAACTCTCTAAGGCTATAAATGGCAGAGAAGGTGAGAAATTACATTAATAGAGGGAGTTTTCCATCCCTATGTCAATGAAGCAGAAATTCAGATTCTATCTTTATCCCTACTTTAGGAATAAATCCTGTGTTTCTCAGATTTTTCTTCTTATAATTTAAAGGATTTTTTTTCTTCTATTACTTGAAAATTTTTTCCTTTGATATTTATGGTTCTTAAATTTAGTCCCAATGTTTCTAAATAATCTGGACTTGGAATTTCTAATTGTGTTTTGTAGATTCTCACAACTTCAATCATTAAAGACTGATTGTTTCCAGTAGTTTTGAACAACTTTATTGTCTAATTTATTAGTATATGTTATTTAGATTATTTCTTATAGTACTTCCTAGATTTTCTAGAATTCTTAGATTATCTCTTTGAATTCTATAATCAAGTTCCATATTTATATAGCAGTAGTAGCTGCAACAGCAGCAGTAACAGCAGGAGTAGTAATAGTAGTAATAGTAGTAGTAGTAGTAGTAGTAGTAGTAGTAGTAGTAGTAGTAGTAGTAGTATAGGAATTGATAACGCTGATCATGATAATAATAATAAATGATCAGTGTAGCACTTAAAGGTTTGGGAAACACTTTACACATATGATCTTGCTTTACCCTCACAGCTCTATGAGAAAGTTGCTATTATAAACTCCTGAAGCAGAAGTAACAAGAGGCTGAAATCTGAACTCAGATATCCCTGATTCTCCACTATATCTCCTAGCTGTTCTATAGATCTCCCATATGACCTTTCACATTAAAAAAAAAAAAAGGTTTCATTAGTTTATTTTTTTGCAAGGCAAATGGGGTTGCCCAAGGCCACACAGCTAATAATTATTATTAAGTGTAGGAGGCCAGATTTGAACTCAGGTACTCCTGACTTCACAAAAACATGCTTATGTTAGTAATTCTCTGTCTGGAACCTCTTTCCACACAAAGCTAGGTGCTATATTATCACAGTTAACCCTTTAATTTCAAAGTTCAAGTTAAGCACTTCAGTTAATCCTATCAGCTTGATGAAGGAAAAAAATAACAATAAAATATTTTTTTAAAAAGAAAATAAGTCAAAAAATAAAAATACTACCTCCTTCCTTAATGACACCATATTCAAGTTTCTCTCTACTCTTAAAGCCGGTGCTCTATCCACTGCACCACCTAGCTGCCCCTCAATTTAATTTTGTTGATGTTTTTTTCTGTCTATACATTTTACATTACATTTCTGTCAATTATGTTTTATTAAATTTACTGATATGAAGTATGTACCTGTTTTTCTCTAATTTCTTTAATATCATGTTAGATTTGCTGATTTCTTCCTTAAGAATTCTGATTTGTCTTTAAAAAATTTTTTTTTCCTCTTATTTCTTGGGTTGTTCTTTCTAGAGTTCTATAGAATTTCTCCATCAATTTTCCAAGGAGCTTAACAGAATTTGTTGTGCCTTCATCACTACCAAGAAATTTTGACTCAAATTTGTTGCAACGTGAATGCCTACTAAGATAAATCCTTCCTTTGAATGCCTATTCATTTCTCTTCCTCAGTCAGATTTTTTTTCAGTTAGTTCACTGTTCTGAAAAACTACTTGTCAGTTCCTGAAGGTCCAGTGCTATGGTTTCCCTTCCTCAAACTTGCTGCCTATTCTCTACTCTCATATCTCCAAAGTTCCATGAGTTCTCTTTCCCTACAAAAATGTAAGGGTGCCTGGTTGAGTCACCAATGCAGGTAGACTCAACAGTTATGGCAGGGCTTCTTCTTGACTTTTACCATTGCCAAATTTCTGGGTTTCTCCTTCCTTCTCCTCCTTCCTTTTATTCCTATTTCACCCACTTCTACTCCATCCTGTAACTGGACAACTTTAGTCTTTAGATTGACTCTTTCAAGGGTATTTACAATGGAATTGGGTGAAGGTGCCTAAAGACACTGCTGAGAGGAAGACCCTGGAAAGGATTGACATTGAGGTCTCTTCCCTTTTTTCTTTCCTTCTAAGTATACTTGCTGCCTGTATACCCTCTATGCTGTATTAATACATTTTAAGAGTCAGTATTTTTCTCATATTCCCCTTCTTCTCCTTTCTTATTCTTTAGACTTCATGGTCCTTGATACCTACCTCCCTTCTTTCTCCCCAGGACTCAGGTCTTATCTTATTCATGAACCTCAATGTTCACTGATCCTGCTATTCCCACTTTAAGACTTTAATATGAGTTAAACTCTAAAATCTGGGTACCTAAAATTGGAACAAACATATTAGGTGGTTGGGGAGGTAGGTTGAAGGCAACCCAGTAGATTGACAAACTAAAAATGCATTCATTTCAAAAATTGGTTATCAAAATTGCAGTGAACACAACTATCGAATAGCCTCTAAGAGCTACTTTCTTGAACTGTGGTGACAAGAGTGAAATTGTTAGTAATAAGAATGTTCAAAAGGGCTTGGTAACTCATGAGAGAGAAAGGATGCAAGAATTATGTTGCTACTCACTGAAAGATAGGAATAGTTACAAAGTGTTGGTTTGTTGGACATCTCCTTCTCTATGTTAACATACTTGTACCACTGTCTTGGTCATGACTACTAGAGGTGTTATCATGGAGATCAAAACACTAGAAACATCAGGAATCTCCTAGTTATTTCCTCATCCATACCTCTACCCTTCCCAGTAAATTTTGCCCAGACTTTGGACCAACTGGATAACCTAACTTTGACAAATCTTTCCCTTCCCTCAGCACCTTCCCCCCATCTTACCTCCATATATGGAAAGTAGGAAAACAGGAAAAGACTAAGAGTCAGATGGTAATAGAAATGTCAAAACCACCGCTGAAATAGTGGACAGAGGGACTCTGGTTTCATAGTGGTGTGGTTGACTCATATACATGATATATACATATATACCTATATATGTATATATATTTGTAAGGTATTTCAGCTGCATTACTGGAGCCTGTAGATTGATAATCAAAGCTGGTGATTCTTCATTTCTCTCTCTGTTTTCTTTTTTTTTTCTCTCAGGTAAGTGTTTCTGACTTGGTGGTTTTCCTCAGGGCTTGGGAGGCTTATTCTTGTTTCTTAAAAGTTGCTTTGTTTTCTTAAGCTGGGAAATGTGATAAAGTTGTTATAACCAAATGCATTGTGAAACTATGTGTGCAGTTGTATAAATTCCATTTTGAGAGGGACAATTGTAAAGGAAGAGAAATAGATTTTAAGTTGCTGTATTTTAGCAGAGTAATATTTATGACTGGGGGGACTAAGTTAAAGAGAACTATTGACTCATTTTTATAATTTCCCAGATCAGACAGACTATGTTTACTGGGTTTTATTTAGTCAAGTGAATCAGTAGCAATAGCTGGGCAGATGACAGGCATCCAGAAAAATATCTGTCTTCTCAGTTTCCTTCTCAATCTATTTTGCAGTATCTTCATCCAGGCAGGCAATTTAAAAATAGATGTCCCCCAAGGTTCTGCCCTGGACCCTCTTCTCTTTTCCTAGTATATTATTTTAATTAGTGCCCTCATCAGCTCTCTAGGATTCAATTATCATCTCTCTGCTGCTATCAATCTACTTATCCAGCCCTAACCTCTCCCCTGACCTCTAGTCTCACATCTCTAATTCCCTATTAGACATATCAAGGTGAATATTCTATAACTATCTTAAACTTGAGGCCCCAAGATCTTCCCCCTTTTTAATGTTCCTTTTTTGTTTGTTGGGGGCACCAACTGGTAGCCTCCCATTCACTCAGACTCACAATTTAGGCATTACACTTTGTTCCCCACTTCCACTCCTAGTTCACCCACTCTATTGTCAAAGTCTATAGATTATATCTTCATAACAGCTTTTGTATCTTATATCCCTTTGCTGCTCTGACCCTGCCACACTTGTGGTGAAGGCCTCCATCACCTAGATAACTTAGAGGAAGCTAGCTGGCGCAAGGGATAGAACCCTGAACTTGAAGTCAGAAAAACCTCAGTCCAAATCTGGCCTCAGATCCATACTGGTGGAGTGTGTTTTTCAACATGACCTCTCTGGGTCTCAGTTTCTTCATCTGTAAAATAATAATATTTCCTATGTCCCATGGATATTGTGAAGGTCAAATGAGATAGTATTTATAAAACTGTTAGCAATTTGAAAGTTTTTGAATGTTCATTATTATCATCACCTCACACCTGGACTATTGCAGTTGTCTGTCAGTTGGCCTCTCTGCCTCAATTTTTCTCTCTTGTTCTTAAGTTCCAGTCCATCCTCTACTACAAAGGTGATCTTCTTAAAGTGCAGGTCTGTCCATGTTGCCCCCCGCTCAAAAAACCCCAGTGGTTCCCTATCACCTTCAAATCTCTCCTATCTTTATAGTCTATTTACACTACTCTGTCATCCAATGGCATTGGTGTTCCTTCTGTTCCTCTCATTCTGTCTTCCAAATCTAGCTTTACACTGGCAATCCCCATAACTGGAATTCTCTTCCTCCTCACCTCTCTTTCCTAACTTCCTCAGTTTCTTTTGAGTCTCAGCTAAAATCTAGCCTATCTTTTACCAAAAAAGCCTTTTCTGACCCTACTTAATGCTCATGATTTCCTTCTATTGATCATCACCAATTTATCTCATACATATATATATATATATATATATATTTATCTCGTTTATACAAAACTGTTTCTTTATTGATGTCTTCATTACAATATGAACCCCTTAAGATCAATCTTTTGTCTTTCTTTTTATCAGCATAGTGCCTGAAATATAGTGTTTGCTTAACAAATGTTTATCAACTGAATCACAAAACCTGCCATGGGTTGATGTGAAAAAGAATACTATACCTCCTTAATGAGAGGGATCTAAAAAGTGGTTAGAGAGAAAGTCAGACCCCTGGATGGTGGTCCAGCCCATTTGAAAAAAAGGAGAGGGAAGTAACACTGACTTAGACCTGCTCATATACTTACCAACATCAGAAGAGCAAAATCACTACTATAGAGAATATAGACTAGGGGAGGTTAATTAGAGCTATGTCTGATGTAATATATATTTCTTAGGTGAATCTTCCTGAGGTTTCCTCAGGTCTCAGTTCATCTTGTTCTGTGAAGTAGTTGAAACAATATGCCCTGAAAAGGGAGGGACCACAACATTTTGTATATGAGGGGCTTTTGGACCCTGGCAGTCAGGTTACTATTTTCAGCACCCCTGAGTTTACTTGCCCTCACACATCTTGTCCTCACATAAGTATCCCTAGAGGCATAGCTGCTGCTTCAGATTCTAACACTGCAGTTCCCATTGATGTGCTTCCCATTCACAATCAGCTAGTAGACTCAAACATGATTCAAATAGTAGTTATAAAACATTCCCCCCCTAAACTTAGGCTATATCATCCCATAAATATACAAATACATATAAGCTTAAAGAGCAATGGTAATGAGGCATACATGTGTGGGAGCACATGGCATCCTTAACTACTGATGATGCAGTTATTTCTGCTCAGTAATGTTCCTTGGGATAATCAGGCATCCACCCTTAAAAGATAAGTATGACATGATACCATGTGGTTTGTAATCCACTTCTAATTGGTAAATTGATTATGTTGACTCTCTTCCTCATCTTTAGGGTGAGAGATTTGTGCTCATTGCAGTTGATACTTAGGTTATTACATTACAATAACAGTTAATTCTACTGTCCTGAAAGCCTCTCTCAAAGCCCTGTTAGAATATATTCCTTATGGACCAACCACATCCCACCCCTGCACTATTGTTTCTAATTAAAACACCATTTGACCAAGGATGGAACCTTTGTTATCACATACACTGGTTTTTTGCATTTTTCATGCCAATTTCAGGAAATGTAGCATTGAACTCTATAATGCCAAACAGTAGATTTTATATTTTATCCTGGAGGTGACAGGGAACCACTAGAATTCATTATGTAAAGGGGTGACATGGTCAGACTTGTCCTTTAGGAAGATCACTTTGACAACTGAGCTGAAAATGAACTGATAATCAGCAGGCTATTGCAATAGTCTAGGTATGAGAGGATAGTCTATACCAGGGCAATGGCAATGTCAGAAGAAAGAAGAAAACTTATGTGAGAAATATGAAGGTAAAATCAATAGGCCTTGGTGACTGATTGGATGTGGAGAGTGAAAGAGAATGAAAAATCAAGGATAACATAGGCTATAAGACCGGAAGGACAGTAATAGGGAAGTTCGGGGGTGGAGGGGGCAAAGAGTATGAGGGAGAGGTGAAATTAATGAGTTCTGTTTTGGACATGTTGAGTTTAAGATGCCTATAGGACATCTAGTTTGAGGTGTCCAATAGGCAGTTGGAGATGTTGCATAGGACATTAGGAGAGGTTATGACTGGAGAAGTAGATATGACAGTCAGCAGAGAGATGATAACTGAACCCATGACAACTAGAAATAGTCTAGAAGCAGAAGAGAAGACCAAGACAGAGCCCTGTGGGACACCTACAATTAGAAACAGGAACTGAATAAAAATCCCTCCTTTAGGAAGACTTACCTAATAACTATATATTACTTCAGACATAGCTCTAATTAACCTTCCTTATTCTATATTCTTTTCAGTCACTGGGACTTTGAGGTTTCTGTAAACTAATAAGATTTTATATATCCTAGGGAAACGGTTCAGGTCCCCATTTAACTAGCAGGTTTCCTTCTCCATGGGATGATTCAGGATTTGGGAGGCCAAAAGGTAGGCTTAGTGGCAGGTGCCTTGCCTTTTAATGGTTATGGGGGAGGTAAAACTGTCTTTTCATAATTATAGTGAAAAATAATCCACCTGGAAAAAATGGCACTCCTTTAATTATCTTAATAATAATATTGAGTCTCTAGATGAAGTTGATTAACAACCACAACCACAATAGCTAATGTAATGGGGATCTGGGTACCAGAGTAGACCCCATCAGCTTTGTTGGCTGATCTCCACATGAAGGATGCTAAGGAGCTTGCTTCCAGGAGAATAATGATGACACATAGGGGATGGAGATCCTGTGAAGCTCTGTAGGCATTCAGTCACTGGTTCTGGTTGGCTAATAACAACACTGGAAGTGGCCTTTTTTAGTTGACTGCATAGCTGGAACTGTTGGCATCTTCAAAAATGCTGTAAGCATTAGTTACTCTCTCTGCTTGCCTCATTTACTCTTGAAGGATCTTGAAGACTTTTTCACTAATAGCTCTGGTGAGAGAACGTGTGGTAAAGGGGGAAAACCTTAGGTTTTTCTTCCCTTCTTAGGCTATGTGGTTCCCCTGAGAAATAATGGGTCTCAGTCTCTGACTTTTTCATTTGTTCTTTTCTGTTCTAGGTGAAGAGAGTTCTAGAGGATAAGAGAGAAAACACAAGGAATCTAGGAGACAGTTCAGGTCAGGTTTTGTAGTCTGTGCAGCATTGATGCTCCAAGAAAAAGATTTTTGGGAGTGATCCTAGTGACCCCCAAATCAGTGGACAAACTCATTTACCCAACAGCCATGTTACAAACCAAAAATGAATGTGGTGGGACAAATACTATGTAAAAACAACTAAATCAAACTCCCTTCCTCTCCCATAAACCCAAAGACAAGGTCACTTGAAGTTGTCATTTTTTTGATCATTTTTTTCAGTTATGTGCAACTGTTTATGACTCCATATGGGATTTTCTTAGCAAAGTGGGTTGTTCTATAGAGTACATTGCTGTTTCTTTCTCCAACTCATTTTACAGATGAGGAAGCTAAGGCAAATAGGATTAAGTGACTTGTCTAGGGTCACATACTTAGTGACTAGTCACTCACATAGTCTGAGGTCAGAAGCTAGTCTTCCTGACTCCAGGTCCAGCATTGCTTTGCTGCCCTTATGTAGGAGAAATTTTCCTTTAAGATATTGTAGATAGAGAAAATGTTTCTTTATATTCTACTATTTCTTTGAAGTAAATATTCCTTTAAAAAAGCTAATTGATGTTTTGGTTAAATAGAACTAGGGTGCTAGTAAGAGGCCCTTAACAAATTGGGGAGATAGAACTGGTAGGGGCCAAAGCTGTTGGCAGTAGAAAAGACACTATCCAAACTCTGCAAAAGTTTAAACTTTTTCCTTACTTCTGGATCAACCAAGGCCTGACTTTGTCACCTTTTCCTAACCCAGGAGTAAGGTGTAAGGGAAAAAAAAATCTTGGTAGATATTGATTTCATCCCAGGTACTAACTAGTCTGTCAATAATTAGAAGACCCACTCCTAGGGGCAGCTAGGTGGTGCAGTGGATAGTGTACTGGTCTTGGAGTCAGGAGGACCTGAGTTCAAATCCAGCCTCAGACACTTAATAATTACCTAGCTGTGTGACCTTGGACAAGTCATTGAAACCCCATTGTCTTAAATAAAAATAAATAAGAAGACCCTTCCTGGACCCTAGCTCAAAAGCACTATTTCTTTTACATTTTTTTTAAAAGAAAGGCTCTCTCTGTTTGCCTTTGAAAACTATTCAAACATGGTTTCAGCCTACCTTGCTACTCTTATTCTGTACTTTTTCCCACTATGAACTTGCTTGTTTGTTACTGCTCGGCTATGATTTTCTCCTTTCAGTCTGCATGCCTTTGATAGGCTATCCCTTATACCTGGAATGTACACCTCTGCCTTTTAGAATCAATCTTTAGCTTCCTTCAGTGCTCACTACCTTCTATTTGAAGAAACCCCTGGTATATTAGTGTGTCACACACCTCAAATTAGTTTGGATTTACTGTGCATAATTTTATGTATATTGTTTCCCCCAGTGAAATATATAAACTCCTTGAAGGCAGGAATTATTTTTGTATCTTTGTGTCTGCCCTAACCTAGAATGTGCTTGTCATATAATAAATGCTCATTGAATGATTAATTGATAATGACACAGTCCTTGTCTAAATTTCTCTTGGACTTGACTTCAACTACTGCCTTTGAATCTCCAAAGTTAAATGTTTCTTGTTCTGAGCAAATTAAATTCGTCTTCTCCAAAGTTTTTACATATAAGAAGCCTCAGGCTTAATCCATATTGTATTGACCATTTAAAAGGAGGTTGGATTGAGTGGTCTGTGATTTCATCATTAAGCTTCGTGGTTGAAGGATATTCAAAAATGGCTTATGATAATTTTATCAAACCACTTGAGTTAATGTTGAATTTTGTATTTGATAGGGCCTGCCAATTTTCCATCTGTTGGATTTGAATAATATACAAAATGCACCAGATTATTTATAATCCCTTTACTATCAAAATCAATGTACAGTGCATATGGTGCTCTTTGGCCCACAAATAATTACTGGGGGCTGGAGCTGATCATTATCTTCAGCTACTCCCCTCATTGCCTGATGCTTCCCTTTCTTGTCCCAGATTGTTTCTCAACTTTGGTGAGATAGAGGATATCTTTCTTTATTGTTGGGGATTTGTTCCAAACTGGTATATTTGTTAAACTTTCAGATTCTAATCCAATTGCTGGCTTTTGTTTTTGGTTTCTCCCAGTATTGTGTTCTCTCTGTAGCCTTTGAAAAGGATTTGAGGTCTCCAGGTCTCTAGCTTCTCCGAGAAAGTATGATGAGAAACCCTGACCACCAAAGCTGAATTTCTTGTTAATATTCCAATTATTGAGCAGGGAACTGGCAAAGGTTGAGAGTTAAAGCCCTGGATTTGCTCCTCTAGGGAACTGAATTCAAATCCCAAAATTTAAATTAGATGTTAAATTGAATTCGACAATTTTAGCACACCTGATCTGAGGCAGTCAAGTTGCCTAAGAGATAGTATCTGTCTATTTTATCCCTCCCTCTTAAACCTCCTTTATTACTCTACAACTTCTACCAAGAAAAAAGGTTACTAAATTTTACCCTCTAAGAAAAGTCATCCATTTGCATGAATTTTTCAACCTTAGACATCAGTATTCTCAACAGGATAAATTGTCTTTGTTTTGCCAAAAATTCAAATTCCCTGTTACTTGACTCTTCATTTTAAATTCTAACTTTAAATTCTCCAGGTCAAAATCTATGTTTTAAAGGCATTTCTCAAAATCCTAGAGTATTAGAGTTGGGTAAGGATGATTCTATTGAGAAAAAGTTGAACCACCCCAAGAAATGGACAGTTTAGAAGCTTAACTTTAGCTGTGACATAGTCACCAAAAATCACAAGTACAAGAGAACAGAACATTCCCTGTACCCTTAACAATATCAAAAACATCAAACAAGTCAAAGATCTGTGTAAGGTGAAACTTCTCTACTTTGTTCATATAGTCAAGACATCGACCCACAGGAAACAACTTTAGGATTTATACAGATGTAGATTTAATTTTTAGAAGCTTAATGATAATTAATGCTCTCATCAGGCCTATGTTTTTTATCCCCACCCAAAGTACTTCTCTCTCTCTCTGTCACTTTGGGAACCTCTGAATTTGGCTCTCTTTTGACATATTTGAGTCACTCCACCTGCTAGCAACCAAGGCAACCACTAAGCATTTTAAAATGAATTTTGCAAGTAAATTAATTTGTTTTTAAATAAAAGTTTCCATGGCTTCAAAAAGCTTGAAAACCCTTCTGCCAGGGGAATAAGTTATCTGCACACAGAGATCAATTAAGGTTGAAGCAAGGTCCTCATTGATCTCAAATCCATGGCATTTGAGTAAGGAAGACTGGGTCATAAATTTAATTAAGAAAATATGCCTTTATTATTGTAAGCATAAATACTTAGTTCTTGAATTTCTTCAATATTTCCAAATATCTACAATTTAATCAGTTCAGGCTTTCACCCTCACTAATATAGATTATAGTCCCTCCATGCTATAGATTCTTTATGAATTGTGATCCAAAAGAAAATATCAGCATCTGATGGGTAATAGATCTCTCTAAACTTAGGTAGGTTTGTTCTCCAATAACAGTCAAGAAAATCTATCAATGGGACTACATTCAAGGTCTTTTCAACTTATTAAGACCAATAATAGTACAACCTTTAGGATACCTCTAAACTAAGATGAAGCATAGAGGAATACCACAGTATAAAAGGCATTGAAGCTTTCAAATAAAAACTTAACAGCATCTCATAGTTGGAAGAAACATCTCATGGGATCTAATCCAATTACAATCCAATCAAGAATCCCTTCTACAAATTCAGCAATACTCATCCAACCTCTACTTGAAGACCTCCAGTGTTAGACTATTATTACATCTTGAGGCAGACCATTCCACTTTGGAACAATTTTTATTTTCAGAAAATATCTCTTTATATTGAAGAAAAACTTCCCTTCTTTATGTCTCAACAACCTTCATTCGTTTTTCTTTAACTCCCAGTCTCTGATGAAAAGTTGACTCCTCCTCCCTAAAGCCAGTTTCTTTGTATCCTAAATCTCATTCTCTACCTTCTTCTTCAACAGGTTGTCCCCCTGAAACATCACCCCTTTTCTCTCTTTCTCCCTCTAATCTTCAATCTCTTCCCAACTACTAGTTCCTTCCTTTCTACCTTCAAATATGTCCAAATCTCCTTAACATAAAAAAGAACCTCTCACTAGACTATACTATCCTCTCAATCTACTAGAGAGTCCCACTCCCAGAAAAAGCTTATTCTCTCTGTCCACTTACTCCTTAAATTTCTGCTGTCTGACTTCTGGCCTTATGACTCCACAGAAAATTCCCTTTCCAATGTTATGAATGATCTCTGAATAGACAAATCTACCAGGCTATGTCAGTCCTCTTTATTCTCAGTCTCTTTGCAATACTATGCATTTGAAATATAAACATACTTATTATAAAACATATAAGGTCATAATGGGACTTATATCCTTGTCTAACAGTTAAGAATAAACTAATATCACTATCAATAAGGGAGTTCTTGAATCATTATGAAGTTGGAAGTTCTTTAGAAAAGACCCTAAAGACCAGGGAAGATAATGATCATTGTTGGAAGGGTTGTGGGAAATCTGGGACAGTATTACATTGTTGGTGGAGCTGTGAACTCATCCAACCCTTCTGGAGAGCTATTTGGAACTATGCCCAAAGGGCAACAAAAATGTGCATACCCTTTGACCCAGCAATACCACTACTGTGTCTACACCCCGAAGAGATGATGAAAAAGGGTAAAAACATTACTTGTACAAAAATATTTATAGCAGCCCTGTTTGTGGTGGCAAAGAATTGGAAATCAAGTAAATGTCCTTCAATTGGGGAAATGGCTTAGCAAAGTGTGGTATATGTATGTCATGGAACACTATTGTTCTATTAGAAACCAGGAGGGATGGGATATCAGGGAAACCTGGAGGAATTTGCATGGACTGATGCTGAGTGAGATGAGCAGAACCAGAAAAACACTGTACACCCTAACAGCAACATGGGAGTGATAATCAACCTTGAAGGACTTGCTCATTCCATCAATGCAACAATCGGGAAAAATTTGGGGCTGTCTGCAAAGGAGAGTGCCATCTGTATCCACATAAGGAGCTGTGGAGTTTGAACAAAGTTCAAGGACTATTGCCTTTAATTTAGGGGGAAAAAAACCAGATATCTTATTGTCTGATCTTGTTACCTCTTAGACTTCTCCTTAAGGATCTGATTTCTCTCTCATCACACCCAATTTGGATCAAGGTACAACAAGGAAACAAAGTAAAGACTGACAGAGTGCTTTCCATGTGTGTGTGGGGGAAGCAAGATTGGGGGAAAATTGTAAAACTCAAATAATATCTTTAATAAAAATAAATTAAAAAAAAAAAGAAAAGACCCTAAAGGCATTCCTTCTCAAAGTGGATATTCCTGATGTTTCCCCTTGAGTTTTTTACTTCATTTATATCCTCCCTTAAAGGGTCTATCCATTCTAGTCACAGTTCCCAGAGAGCCCAGCTTAGCTGGACAGCCAATACCTCTCTTCTCTATTGCCATTGCTACTGATTCCCATTCCTTGCTATATATTCTCCCCCCCCCCTTTTTTGGTTTTTTGCAAGGCAGTGGGGTTAAGTGACTTGCCCAAGGACACACCTCTAGGCAGTTATTAAGTATCTGAGTCAGAATTTGAACTCAGGTTCTCCTGACACCAGGGCCGGTGCTCTATCTACTATGCCACCTAGCTACCTCTATTCTTTCTTTTTTGTAGCCTCTGTATTTTTATAATCAGCTCTGGTCCTCCTAGCATCCTCTCATATACCTTCAACCTTCAGTGTTTATTATTATAATTATTAGAAAACATAATATTAGAAAACATTTTTAATAATCTGTACATAAATCTTTAATACAGAGGGAGAGGAAGAAAGAAGTAACTATTCCCATCCATGATGAATACTTTCCCAGCTTCTCCAATATTTTAGGCAGCTAGGGTTCAGAGTGGATACTACAACTGGAGTCAGGAAGATTTAAGTTCACATCTAGTCTTTGGATACTTAATAGCTATATGAACCTAAGTAAATCACTTAATCTTTGTCTGCCTCAGTTCCCTTATCTATGGAAAGGGGATGATGACAGTACCTATCTCCCAGGTTGTTGTGAGGATAAAATGATATAGTATTTGTGAAGTACATCATAGCTAACTTATAGTTACGCTAGCTATTATTGTTTTTCCCTTGACCTAGAACAAGAGAGTAGTCAAGAGACTAGTACATGAGATATGGAATATGGAATCAGGGTCCTGCTCATTACCAGCTTTGCAACTGACTTAGTTTTTAAAATCATCTGAGCCAAAATGAGGTACGGATGGTATGAACTAACAAGTGGTCCAGAAGAAAGTTCAGCTGGGAGTCAGGAGAACTCCAAGCAGTTCAAATAGGTCTCAGAAATGTATGAGCACAGTAACTCTGGGCTGCCTCAGTTTCTTCAATTGTAAAGTAAGAATAATAATAGCACCTACCTCCCCAGGTTGTTGTGAAGACTAAATGAGATAATTATAATAATATGCTTTGCAAATGTTAAAGTACTATGTAAATACTAATCTGCTGCTGATAGTTTCCATTCCTTTAGTAAGGAACAAAATCTTTCCTTCCACAACTCAGGGATTGTCTTTAAATACTAATATCCTCAGAGAGGCAACATTCATCCTATCCAGCCAAAGGTAAATATGAGTAACTCATATCGTTTTCCAAGACAAAGGAGTATAAAAAGGAGAAGGGATAAGCTAAAGAATGTGTGTGTGTGTCTGTGTCTGTGTGCGTGTGTGGCATATGTGTCACAGCTCACTTTACTATTTAGCCTACAGCCCACTCTGTATGATGGTGATGATAAGGATGAGATGCTGTCCCCCCAAATAAAAAATGATACGATTAAGCCTCCATATGCCTTAAGTTGCTTTTCTAGAAGACGAGATAAGTGGAACTGAGTTCTCCTCATTTTTTCACAGGGCCCCTCTTATGACAAACAGCAAGCAGCTGAATAAGATAAGGTAAAGTAGTCCAGGGATATGAAATAGAACCAAATTAAATGGTTAAACTGATCATCAAACTGGTGATATCAGCCCCATTAAATCATACTCAAACCAATGAAGTAAACCCATGCACAGACTTTCTAAGTGTCATCTGGCTCATTCTTCAAAGAAAAAAGTGAAATAGATTGTTTTGCAAGTCACACAAAAACTCAATGCTAAGGCCAAAAGGTAACTAAAAAAATCTAAGCCCCCTGGATCTCATGTGCTCATCCCTCCAGACAAAATAAGTCACTGTCTTTGATTTTCAGAGAAGGTATTACTGACCTCCCTCAGTGCAGGGCTCTTTCCCATTGAGTGTGGGTATGGCTGAAAAGATTCAAATGGCAATGGCAATCTTTTTTGTGTTGACTTTTTGTTTTCCTCTATACCCACTATTTACCTGACAGTATTTGTAGCTTACACACACACACACACACACACACACACACACACACACACACACAGAGGATTGTGTAAAAATCATGAATCTGTAGTTCACAGCTTTTTAAAAAGTATATATTAAATTTAACATGGTAGGAAACATGATTAATCATCAGTCTCCTGGAGTCAGAGTTGGCATTTATAAGATAAGAATTCATAAGGTTTTCAAAGTTGTTTCCCTTTAGAAAATTGTAGTGATTGAATAAATTCTAATTCTGCCCACTGTACATGTCTTGTCAACTTCCTTTGTCTCCATCCTTTTCATCATTTCTTAGAGATAAGGAAATGGAATGGATCTGTGATTTTCATGGCATTGGAAACTCCTATGTGAGGGAAGTATCCTCTATCAATTCCAATTGGAATCTTCTCTGCAATTTATAATTGCCTAGAGCACATTCTGTTAAGTGACTTCCAGAGGCATACCACCAGTAGGTGACAGAGCTAGGACATGAACCCAGGTCTTCTTGGCTCTGAAGTCAGCTCTCTCATCACTCTACAAGGCCACCTGTGATTTCTCATTTTGCAGTGATATCTCATTGCATTCATAAACCATAACTTGTCCAGTTATTCCCCCAAATGATGTGTTCCCTCTTGTTATCACAAAATGTACTACTAGAAATATTATTGTACAAATGGGATTTTTCCCCTTTTTTCTTTGATTTCTTTGGAGTATAAGACTAATAGTGGAATTACTAGTCCAAGTGATATGAATAGTTTAGTGATATTTTGGGTACAGCTCCAAATTGCTTTCTAGAAAGACTGGACCATAGCACCACCTTCCTTGTCTTCCCACAATCTTTTCAACAACTATATTTTCTTTTTTTGTATTCTTTACTGATCTGATGGTGTGAAGTGTAACCTGAGAGTTTTAATTTCCATTTATTTTATTATTAAGAATTTAGAGAACTTTTCATACACTCGATAGCCTGAATTTCTTCTTTTGAACATTGTTCATAGGGGCAGCTAGGTGGTGCAGTAGATAGAGCACTAGCCCAGAGTCAGGAGGACCTGAGTTCAAATCTTGCCTCAGACATAATAATTACCTAGCTGTGTGGCCTTGGGCAAGCCACTTAATCCCATTGCCTTACAACAACAACAACAAAAAGCTTGAATGCTGTGCATTTGTTTTGATCATTTATTTGCTGGGAAATATTTCCTTTTCATATATGCATACATACACATACGATTTTCTATATGTTTTGGATATCAGATCTTTATTGAAGAAGTCTACTATAAAAATTCCCATTCTAATTCTAAATACATTGATTTAGTTTTTACAAAAAAAAACTTAAATTTTTTATACTCAAAATTTTTCTAGTTAAACAAAATGTTTTGGTTTATTCTCTCATTTTCATTTCCCTCAATTTTATCTCAACCATTGTCCCAATCTAACTTTGTTCATTCCTCCCATTGTGATCTCTGAAATTCTTATTATTGTAAATAATTTTCCTTTCACTCCATACCCCTTTCTTTTATATTCTTTAATAAAATAAATTGATAGAAATAAGTAAATAACTGACACTTATGTAGAACTTCTATGATCCATATTGAGTTGAGCATTGAGGAAACTGAAGCAGATAGTAGTGACTTGTCCAAGGTCATATAATTAGTAGGTATTTGAGACCAGATTGAATTCACACAATGCTGTTTTCTCCATCAATGAGTGTACCTTCTTCTCTTATAGCTCCATCACACTGGTCCCAGAGGGAGAGTTATCTCCCTTTCCTCCTTTGCAGTCCACCCAATTAAAATTATAGTGGCTACAGTATGCAGTTCACCCTAGATCATTTCCCCCTCTTTCTCTAGGAGTTCAGCACCTGAGTTCCCATCTTTATCTCCTTCTCAAATCTTACTCTTTTACCAGGGGACTTTAAAAACCATGTATGTATATGATCTCTAAAGCTCCTCATGCTCCCATTTCCTCAGTTTCCTTAAATCCTTTGACTTATTCTTTCATTCTACCTCAGTCACTCAGAGAATCACATATTAGCTCTTCCCATTACTCATATGTTCCATTTCCAAAATTAAAAATCTCTTACATTCTAACTATAACTCCTATCTAACTCTAACTCTAACTCCTATCATTTCACTTCTATGTTTCACTCTCCTACACCTCTTCTTCCTCATTGAACTCTTAAGTCCCTTTGCCCCTTTGTCCTTTTTTTTCAGACCAATACTATGTTTTGACTTTTCTTTCTTCCCTCTTTAATTTAGATTGCCATTTCAATTCTACTTTATACTTTTTCTGAAACCCTTAGTGTCTTGCTCGGTTGTTAATCTGCTTTTGCCAAGCCTCAGACCCATATTATTACTCTCACTATAAACTTCCTCCAGTCCTCTTCATGAGCAACTGAATGAGACAGTCTTATAACTGTGTTGACTGGGAGCATTAAAATTCATAACCAACCTCAACTGTGCCTTCACTGCAGCAAGACAGTTCATTTATTTCTCCCTAATTGGATCCCTATCTCACTCCCCACAGAAGTTATCCCAAACCTTCACTTCTCTCTCAGGTTTCCTATACCTCCTCTTCTCTTCTTTTCCTCATCCTTACAATACTAATAAAAAAATTGTCTCCTCTCTTCTGATTATTTTCATATCAAAATTCCTTGCCATTATCTTCTAGTCTCTCTTCTTTATTCGTTCTCACCTCCCATCTCTGACAAAGAGGTAGCTCTTCTTACCAACTTCATTGCACTGAATCTCACACCCTCATGCTTTGTCCATCAGACTGTCCTGTCAATGACTCCTCTTTCACCTCAAATCTTCAACTTCTCAATCAGTTCCCTATAAATCCTTTGTTCTCCCTATTGTTTTCAACCATATCCAAAGCTCCCCTTCTTTAGAAACTTTACTAGACTTCATTCTTTTTTTACAATGATTTTATTTTATTTTTTTTCCTGTTACATGGACAGATAGTTTTCAACATTCATTCTTTTGCAAGTTTTTGAATTCCTTATTTTCCTACCATCCTCCCTTCCTTCCCCCTCCCCAAGACAGTGAACAATGTGATATAGGCTGTACATGTACAATAATGTTTAAAATATTTCCATATTGATCATGTTGTGAAAGTAGAATTAGAACTAAGTGGGGGGGAGCATAGGAGAGAAAGAAATATAAAAGAAATTTTTAAAAGTGAACTTAGTATGCTTTGCTCTGAATTCAGACTCCAAAGGGTTTTTTTTTTTTTTAGATGTGGATATTTTCCTTAACAGGTCTCTCAGGATTTAGGTTCCACTCTTTTTCAAGCAATGTATCTCATCTTGTTTTCAGTCAAACTCCTTGAAAAAGTACTCTATATTCTTTGCTTTTCACTTCTTTCACTTTTCAATTCTTTGTACTCAGGTTTTGAACATCATCATTTTATTAAAACGGCTCTCTCCCATTACCATTGCTCTCTTTTGTGACCAAATATCATAATCCTCATCCTTATAAGCTCATTTCCTATATTTGACACAGATGATACCTTCTCTTCTTGGATACTCTCTCTTTACTTGTTTTTTTGTGATTCTACTTCCTCCTAGTTCATCCTATGCTTGCTTCAGTCTCCTTTGCTGATTCATTATCCACATCGTGCCCCCTAACTTTGGGTGTTCCCTAAGAGTTTGTTCTAGGCTCTCTTCTTCTCCTCTACTCTCTTTTTCATTAACCTCATTCACTTTCATGGTTGTAACTCATTTCTGTGCAGATAGCTCAATCTCCCACCTCTACTTCAGTCCTATAGCTCCAGATCTATATTAACTACTTCAAATAGATTTCCTGGAGATGTCTTAATTTAATGTCAGAAACTAAACTCATTCTCTTCTCCCCACCCCCAAACTCTTCCTTTTAACAAATTCCTTTATCTCTCTTGGAGCCCTCACCACTTTTCCCCAGTCTCCTAGATTTGTAATCTCAACATTATCTTCTCACTCTTCCTTCACCTCACATATTCAATTGGTTACCAAATCTTACTGTTTTTACCTTCCCAACATCTCTCACATCTGAACCATTATCTCTACTCATATAGCTACAACACTGGTTTAGGATCTCATCACCTTTTTTTTAACTAATTATTGCAATAGCCTTGCAATTGATTTTCCTGCTTCAAGTTTCTTACAACTCCAATCTATCTTACATACTGCTACCAAAATAATTTTTCTTAAGAGCAAATATGACCATATGATTCAATGAAACTATTCAACCAACTCCAAGGACTTTCTATTACCTATAGGATAAAATAGAAACTCTTCTGTTTAGCTTTCAAATCCCTGACACCAACCTGTATTTCTAGTCTCATGTGACATGTCCACATCTCTCCTTCCCATACTTTGAAATCCAAACAAACTATCCTTCTCTTTGTTCCTCACATGTGGTATTATATCTCATCTCCATACCTTACTCTTTATCTCTGCTTTAGAGTTCCTCTCTTCCTTTAAGATGAAACACCATTTTCTGCTTTTACTGATTCTTTAACTGTTAATATCGTTCCTCCCAAACTGATTGGTCTATTGGAGAGGTTCTTGTCCTTCATTATCAAAGAAGACCAAAATGTCATCACTATTTTAAAGTCAAGTTACAGGGTATCTGACTGTGGTTGATCAGACCAATTTGAGCTCAGAATGCTCTATCACAGGTCAGGCACAGATGGTGAACACCTGTGGTGGTTACTCTAAGCTTAGGCATCTCACATTTTTTTTGAGTTGCTTCAAATCTGCCTTCCTCATATTACACAGAACCCTCTCTAATGAGGGCAAACTATCCTGGGCAATGCCTCACACTCTATACAATCAATTCCAGAATTTTTAAGAAAAAATTTTATCCAGGACAAGCTCACAGGGAGGGTAGGCTGTCCCTGTATTACTTTTTCTGACAGCCCACCCTCCCTGTGAGCACTTCTCCTGGATAAAATTCCATTAAATAGTCTTTTTTGGAAAGCATACATTTGACCCTCAAACAACACGAATGTTTGTTATTTGTAGTAATGTCTGCATGCTTGGCAGTTTAGCTCAAGAAAGGACCTCAGTGTCTGGCATCTTCTCCTGCTTGGTGATCTTCAGAATCTTCCTAAGACAATGTGTTTTTTTTTTAATTTTAGAAAGGTTTTATTTATTTTGAGTTTTACAATTTTCTCCCCAATCTTGCTTCCCTCCCCCCACCACAGAAGGCAATTTGTTAGTCTTTACATCATTCCCATAGTATGCATTGATCTAAGTTGAATGTGATGAGAGAGAAATCATATCCTTAAGGAAGAAACATATAGTATGAGATATAGCAGAATTACAAAAGACAATTTTTTAAAATTAAATTAAAGGTACATAGAAAGTCTTTGGTCTTTGTTCAAACTCCACAATTCTTTCTCAGGATACAGATGGCATTCTCCATCGCAAATATCCCACAATTGTGCCTGATGGTTGCCCTGTTGGTATGAGCAAGTCCATTAAGGTTGATCATCACTCCCCATGTTGCTGTTAGGGTGTACAATGTTCTTCTGGTTCTGCTCATGTCTCTCAGCATCAGTTCATGCAAATCCTTCCAGGCTTCCCTGAATTCCCATCCCTCCTGGTTTCTAATAGAACAACAGTGTTCCTTGACATACATATACCACAGTTTGTTAAGCCATTCCCCAATTGATGGACAGTCCCTCAGTTTCCATTTCTTTTAGAATATAAATTTCTGCCTAAAAATTGCTTTGATTGCTTCCCAAAAGTTTGGATATTTTGTCTGATTGCTGTCATTTACTTTGATGAAGTTATCTGTTGTTTCTATGATTTTTATTTTACACATATAATTAAAGAGCTAATTATTCTATATCTATTTAACTTGGAACAATTTATTCAAATACACTTTATTACAATTTTTATAGCATTGTGCTCCATAAAGTATGTGCTTAATAATTTTTTTCTGCATTATAAAATTTTTATGACCCAATTCATGGTAAATTTTTATAAGAGTATGTTGAATATCTAAAAAATAAGTACATTTCTCTTGATGCTTATATAGGAATTCCTAGTTCTATAAAATCAAACCATTTTTAGCTTCTTTTAAAAAATATTTTTATTAAATTTATCAAGATCTGAAAGGAGTTTCCCATTTGTGATAGTTTTGTAGTCAATTTCCCCTATAAATCAGTTAACTCATCTTTTAAGTGGTTATATTTATGTCATTGGGTTCATATATATTAATTATTGATATAACATCATTATCTAAGCTGACTTGAAGTATAATAATTTCTTTGTTTCTTTTAACTTTGTCTATTTTTTATCATTGCCTTGTCTGAGATCATGTTTGCCACTCTTACATTTTTTCATTTATCTGAGACATGATACATTTTCATAGTAACTTATTTTAATTACATGTGAATGTATTTCAAGAACGATTCTTATAAATAATATATTATTGAATCCTATTTTCTTATCCATTCTACCTTTCTTTTAATTTTTGTGAGGCAATGGGGTTAAGTGGCTTGCCCGAGGTCACACAGCTAGGTAATCATTAAGTGTCTGAGGCAAGATTTGAACTCAGGTACTCCTGACTCCAAGGCTCTATCCACTGCACCACCAAGCTGCCCCATTCTACCTTTCTTATCCATTCCATCCTTCTCTGTTTTATGGGTGAATTTATTCTATTCATGTTCATAATTGATGAATTTGTTCTTCCTTCTATCATCCTCTTTCTAACTTTTCTTCTTTTTTCCCTTTACAAGGAAGAAAGAAGTTCCAAAAGAAAAACAATGTGCTTAACATTAGTATATTTGTAGTTTAGAATATTAGTATATTTGAAACAGACTGTTCCTACTCCTCTGCCCCTCCTCTCTTTAGCTTTCCTTGATTGGAAAATTTGTCTTTTTCCTCCTTTAATCCTCCTTTTATGAACTTTCTCAAGTTGTCATGTTTTACTTTTGACTGACTCTACTTTTCATCTTAAGCAGCCTCCCCTCTCCCTGTTCTTCACCAAACTCTGGTTCAGATAGAATTGAAATTCAAAAGATATTCACTTCCCTTTACCTCCCCCCACCCCCACCCCCAACTCAACCCCTCCTGCCTCTTCAATTAGTGGTAAGAGAAGTGAATATCAGGAAGTGAATTGTCTTTTATTAGTTCTTTTGTGCTAACTTAACACAATAAGATTTTGAACAAACACTTGTCTCTTATCCCCCTATTCTTCAATTAATCAATAAACATTCTTTAAGTATTTACTTATTTACCAGGCACTTTACACAAGAGATACAAATAAAAGCAAAAGATAATTTCTTCCGGTCAAGAAGTTTATATAGGTGAGACAATAGGCAAATAAATATATTCAAAACAAGGGATATATTGTATAAATTTGTTGTTCAATCATTTTTCATTTATGTCTGATTCTTTGTAAACCTAATTGGGGTTTTCTTGGCAAAAGTACTGAGGTGCTTTGCCATTTCCTTCTCCAGCTATTTGACAGATGAGGAAACTGAGGCAAACAGGGTTAAATAATTTGCCTAGGGTCACACAATAGTAGGTAAATAAGGCCAGATTTGAATTTAGGAAGATGAATCTTCCTGCTTTAGTCCTGGCACTCTATCCATTGTGCCATTTACTTATCTAATTATAGGATAAATAGGAAGTAATTCATAGAGGGAAGGCACTAGAATTAAGAGGGCTTGGGGAAGGTTTCCAGTAAAAAGAACTTTTATTTTGAATTTTTAAAAAGCTACAGAAGTCAGTAGGTAGAGTGGGGGAGGAATTTTCCCAAAATGGGAGAGGAAAAAATAATGACAAGAGTTGAGAAATATCTTGCTTGTGGAATGACCAGGAGAAATATCTTTAAATGTTAAATAAAGAATATGAGTTGGAGAGTAAGATGTAAGAACACCAGAAAGGTAGGTGGATGCCAGGTTATAAAGGTCTTTGAATGTTCAGCAGAACATTTCACATTTGATTTTGGAGGTAATAGGGAGCCAGTGGAATTTATTGAGTAGGGGAGTGACATGATTACATCTATACTTCAGAAAAATTAGTTTAGTGGCTGAATGAGGGATGTATTGTAGAGGGGAGAAATTTGAGACAGGCAAATCAATGAGCAAATTATTGCAATAGTTCAGGAGTGAGATGATGAGCACTAAATGATGATGTTTGTCCTTCATTCTCGAAGAATAGGGAGGTAATGCCATGACAAGCACACAAATTGGATTTGAGTGGGGTTACTGTGCTAAGTCACCAGCTTCACTTTCTCCTACAGAGCCATCTGGGTCCAGTAGTCAGATTTGAATCAGGACAGCTGGAGATGGTTCTGAATTTAAGACAATCAGGGTTAAGTGACTTGCCCAAAGTCACAAAACTAAGAGATTGATAGCAACTTTGGAAAGGGCAGTTTTTCATCAGAAACCTGATTGTAAGGTGTAGAAGAAAATGGGGTGTGAGGAAGTGGAGGTGTCTATTGTAGATGTCCTTTTTAAGGCTTTTAGCTACAAAGGATTAAAGAGATAGAGAATAAAAGTTAATGAATATGGAAGGATCAAATGAGGGTTTTTTTTCAGAATAGGGGAAACCTGGGCATATTTACAAGTAGCAGGAAATGAGTCAGTAGAGAGGGAGAATTTGAAAATAAGTGGAAGACTGGAGATCATAATTAATCCCTTTCAATTGCTGAAATATATTTACCTTTCTAGATTTCTCTTGTTTCCTGTGTATGCATTTCAAAGATTAAACAATCTTTGGTCTTTAAATCAGGAAGCTTGAAATATACATAAATTATAATATAATATAATATATTATAATACATTATAATACAATACCATTATATTCAGCTCCCTCCTATGTCTTGTCTATATAAACTCCTTCTAACTGCTCTTCTTATGTGTGTGAGTATATATGCATATATACTCACACACATATTATATTTCATTTATCACCCTTTTAATATTATACTCAGCTTTGCAAAATAAACTATTCTGGGGGGGGGAGTCTTTATCTTTTGCCTTTTTGACATGACATATTCTAAAATTTTCTTTTATTGTAGCTTCAACATAAAATCGCCTGATCCTAACTTTGTTTCCTGGAACTTAAACTCTTTCTTTCTTGCTACTTGCAATATATTTCTTTTACATGGAATCTCCAAATTTTGGTTATGACATTTCTACCTCTTTCTTATATGGAATTTATTTGAGAAGATGAATAGTATATTATTTCTATTCTCATTTCAACCTTTATTTCTCATAGATCTATACCATTTTCTTTTATGATTTATTGATTTATTTTATTATTTATTGATATATAACATTGATATCCAGGTCTGTTGTTTTTGACAAAAGATATTTTGTTCATTCTTTTATTTTTTCACTCTTTTGTCTTATTTTAATATTTCTTGTAGTCTCATAACATAACAGTTCTCTTTGTCTGATTTTATTTTTTAAGGAGTTTGCTACTTGGAACAGATTTTCCAACTTCTATTTTTTTCCTCCTTCATTTTTTAACCCTAATTTTTCCCATTCCAAAGTTGAAATTTCTTTTCTAATTTCATTACTTACTTTATTTCTATGAATCACTCTTGGAGTCCTTGCGGGTAAACCATTCTTTTCTCTGAAGCTCTATTCATACACATTGAGGTATTACTCTTTTTTCTCTGGGTTAATATCTTGGATTTCTCTTTATGTAAAGAATTTAGTCATTAGGCTCAATTTTTTTTCCCATTTTGTTTGGAGTACCTGCTTATGGATCGGAAATTCTACTGAGGTAAGGCTACACTCTCTCACTCTTAGATGGATTGAGCAGACCTGATCCTACCCTGTCTTGATTGATGGTAGTTTATAAATTTAGCTTTTTATGGGATGGCTGCAAAATCTGACTTTTGCTCCTTTCCTGGTGGCCAAATGCAAGTGTTGGCTGAGATCAAACTGGTCTCAGAACTCTGATAAAATCGTCTAGCACCTCAGCCTGGTCTTTGATCTGGCATTGTCCCCTGCTATGGCTTGAACTTTCCTGTCCTGTTTCCTTGGGACATGGACTATGGCAAAGGTGTGATTGTAAATGTTTAGCCACCAACTCTCTGGGGGGAAAAAAAAAACAACTTTAAGCAGGACATATTTTTAAACTGTAATCTGAACTACCAGCAACTTCCCCTATCACTTTCTTAAGTCTAGAAAGTCAACTAAACAATAAATCAAGCCCCCATTTGTAGTGTTTGCCTTTTTTCTGAGGTGTACAAGTGCTTGATCTGAAAAATTTGGTCATAACATCCTGAGAGTCAGTCTATTTAGTTCTAGTGCACACATAACGATTGTGATAAAAATGAAGATTCAGCAAAGGAGACTGAGAAGGAATGGTAGGAAGAGAAGACAGGTAGGAGAGAGAAATAGGAGAGAGTAGTCTGGTAAAAAGCCTAGAGAAGAGAAATATTCAGAAGAAGGTGATCCATAGTATCAAAAATGTAAAATGCTTAAGAACAATTAGAATTAGGAAAAAGTCATCATATTAATGAATTTAAAAAGTTAGTAATTTTGGAAAGATTAGTTTCAGTTGAACAACAAGGATTGAAGCTAGACTATATATAGTTTAAAATCAAGTACAAGGAAAGAAAGTGGTGACATCTATTTGGGTTTTTTTTGTAACATCAATTGTAAGAACTATCTCAAGATGTTGAGCTTAGAGAGGAAGAAGAAAGGGAGGGAAGGAGGGAAGGAGAGAAAATAGAAGGAAAGGAGGTAGGGAGGAAGGGAGGGAGGAAGAAAAAAGAAAGGAAGGAAGGAATAGGAGGGGAAAAGGGAGGGAGGGAAGGAAGGAAAAGAGGGATGAAGGGTGGGACAGAGGTAAACAAAGAAGGAAGGAAGGAAGGAAGGAGTAAGAAAGGAGGGAAGGGGGAAAAGAAGAAAGGAAGGAAAGAAAAGAGGGAGGAGGAAAGGGAGAAAACATTTATTATAATATATATAATTTAGTCCCATTCTCTCATTTTAAAGTTTTAGAAACAAGGAAGACCCAGAAAGGTAAAAAAGATTTTCCAAAATCTGCATAAATAGTTTGTAAATTATCAGGCCAGTTTCAAACTTTCCTGATAAAATGATAGAACTGAACAAAAAGCTTGATCTTCTGTTACAGGACTTGGGTGAAGTATAGAGAGGGTGGATCAGAAGGGCTAATTATGAGGGATAATGATGATGAACTGAGTGTATGAGAAGAAGATACTGATAACCCATATGAACCTTTTCATTTATAAGAGCAGTTAGAAGGAGTTTATATAGACAAGGCACAGGAGGGAGCTGAATATAATGGTATTATGTTATAATATATATATCACATGTATTATATATTATAAAAGTGGAGTTAATGGGTAAAAAGGAATGCAATGGAGTGGAAGGAGGGAAGGTCAGGGGGAATGAGTGAGACTTCATTCTCATCAGAAACGGTTCAGAGAGGAAATAACATACACACCTCAAAAGGGTACAGAACTCTATCTTACCCTTGAGTTAAGAAGGAAAAAGGAAAGGAAAGGGATAGGAAAAGGGGGACAGGGAAAGGGGGTTAGGATGATAGAAGAGAGGAAAGATTGTCAGAGAGGGTAGTCAGAAACAACATACTTCTGAGGAGGGACAGGGTGAAAGGGGACAGAGAGACTAAAATAAATGGGAGTGGGGAGGAACAGAATGGAGGAAAAGACAGTTAACAATAGAAACTTATAGGAAAAACATATTGAAGCAACTTCTCTGATGGACTTATGATTAAAGAATGCAACCTAACCCAGAGACAGAGCTGATGGCAATTGAACACAGACTAAAGGACACTTTTTCCCCTCTCACTTCATTTCTCTTAAGGTTTCTCTATCTTTTGGGGGAGGGAGTTTATGTTTCCTTTCACAATGAGATCACTATAGTAATGGGAAAATAAATAAAGCATTAAAACTAAATTATAGGGTCAGAATTTGAATTCAAACCTTCTGATTCCAAATTCAGGTTTCTATGTGCTACTCACTTAGAAATATCTTTTCAGATTGGAAGTTAGGAGGGAAGAAACCTAGATTAGACCAATACCTCACACCCTTTACCAAGATAAGATCCAAATGGTTACAAGATTTAGACATAAAAAACAATACTATAAGCAAATTAGAAGATCAAGGACTAGTTTACCTGTCAGACCTATGGAAAGGGGAGCAGTTTATGACTAAGGAAGAGATGGAGAACATCACCTAAAACAAATTAGATGATTTTGATTACATTAAATTAAAAAGCTTTTGCACAGATAAAACCACTGTAACTGAGATCAAAAGAAATGTAGTAAATTGGGAAACAATCTTTACAACTAATGATTCTGACAAAGGACTCATTTCTAAAATATACAGAGAACTGAGTCATATTTTTAGAACAAAAAGCCATTCCCCAATTGACAAATGGTCAAAGGATATGCAAAGGCAATTTACAGATGAGGAGATTAAAGCAATCTATAGCCATATGAAAAACTTCTCTAAATCATTAATTATTAGAGAAATGCAAATTAAAGCTTCACTGAGGTACCACCTCACACCTCTCAGACTGGCTAAGGATAATGATCATTGTTGGAAGGGTTGTGGGAAATCTGGGACACTATTACACTGTTGGTGGAGCTGTGAACTCATCCAACCATTCTGGAGAGAAACTTGAAACTATGCCCAAAGGACAACAAAAAGGAACATACCCTTTGACCCAGCAATACCACTACCCTGAAGAGATGATCTAAAAGGGTAAAAACATCACTTCTACAAAAATATTCATAGCAGCCCTGTTTGTGGTGGCAAAGAATTGGAAATCAAGTAAATGTCCTTCAATTGGGGAATGGCTTAGCAAACTGTGGTATATGTATGTCATGGAACACTATTGTTCTATTAGAAACCAGGAGGGATTTGCATGGACTGATGCTGTGTGAGTTGAGCAGAACCAGAAAAACACTGTACACCCTAACAGCAACATGGGGTTGATGATCAACCTTGATGGACTCACTCATTCCATCAGTGCAACAATCAGGGACAATTTTGTTCTGTCTGCAATGGAGAATACCATCTGTATCCAGAAAGAGAGCCATGGAGTTTGAACAAAGTTCAAGGACTATTCCCTTTAATTTAGAAAAGAAAACCAGGTATCTCATTGTCTGATCTTGTTATCTCTAAGACTTTTTATTTCTTCCTTAAGGATCTGATTTCTCTCTCATCACACTCAGTTTGGATCAATGTACAACATGGAAACAAAGTAAAGACTGACAGATTGCTTTCTGTGGGGGTGAGGGGAGGGGTTGGGGAGAGGGAAGTAAGATTGGGGGAAAAATTGTAAAACTCAAATAAAATCTTTGATAAGGGATGACTAGGTGTTGTAGTGGATAAAGCACCAGCCTTGGGGTCAGGAGTACCTGGGTTCAAATCCAGTCTCAGACACTTAATAATTACCTAGCTGTGTGGCCTTGGGCAAGCCACTTAACCCCATTTGCCTTGCAAAAACCTAAAAGAAAATCTTTGATAAAAAAATATCTTTTCAGTTAGCAAAAACATCTGCTAACACTGATCTCAGCTATTATGCCCTTTCTGTATGTCTTTATTTTTCTTTTTATTTCTCTTTTTTAACATTTTGTTCATATGATAATCCGTATCCCAGTTTTACTTAGTGAATTAGATGAAAAATTTGATCTTTACACTTAGACAGCATCTTTTAGACATCTCTGTATCCATGAATAAAACACATAACATTTCTTTAAATGGATTAATATTATAGCATTTATATGTATAATATTATGTTACCTTGGAGACCAGGTAATTAGCAAGTAATTAAATCTCTATCGATCTAAATACACCTCTAATCATATGGACTACCAAAGTTGCTGTATATTCACTGATTAGCATGAGTCAAATGACAGGATAACTAGACAAAAAATTTATCCTCTCTGAGAATGGAAGTGAATGAAGAAATTGAATTCAGTTTTCATATTCTTAACTAGAAGCTATATTAATGCATAACAATAGTCTCATCACTTATCAGTAGTTTCTCCCAACTAATTACTAAATGCATCAGGTCTGACAGTTTTATGTGTTCATATTTCAAATTTTTTGATAAAGTTGGTGGATGCCTTGAAGAACAATTTGTGCTTTTGATATCACAAATCCTTCAAGATAATGTTAATAACTATGCAAGTATTTTCAGTGGTCATAGTTACCTAAAAATCTTTAGTCACAAAGTCACTAAACCTTGATTTATTTACTGCTGCTCAAATGAACCCCAAACCCACAGCTCTAGAGCTTCATAACATAATTGTGGGGCTGAAAGCAACCTTAGATGATGTCTTCTATAAAACTGAACTCCACAAAGAGACTAACAGGAAATGGAGAATACTCATACAGATTTCTGTCTGTTCTCATGACTTCCCTAGCTCTAATAATAATAATGATCCATTGATAGATCAAATTAAGTCACTATTCAGCAGTCCTTCATAGTCAGTGAGATAATAATCTAAAGAAATTTCTTATTATTGTTATCCAGTCATTTCAAGCTATCCATGACCCCATTTGGAGTTTTCCTGGCAAAAATACTAGAATGACTTGCTATTTCCTTTTCCAGGTCATCTCACAGATAAGGAAACTAAGGCAAAAAGACTTAAGGGTCACAAGCTAGTGTCTGAGGTTGGATTTGAACGTAGAGCCAGCATTCTATCCATTGTGCCACCTAACAACCCCTAAAGAAACTACATTTCTCCCTTTATTAATCTCCTTGGTTCTTTTATTAAAAATTGACCTAAAGATTGTATTATAAGCACTTCTTCCTAGTCTCCATTTATTATTCTGAGAATTACCATCTTTCACTATTCAGAGCTCCAACTCCTTTGATTGCTTTATTAGGGCTCTTACTATATGGCTAATGGGGTTATCTCTTGTAATAGTCCCTCTGATAATAGAAATGATGCTCCATCACCATTGACATTTATGTAATGAATCAGAACAGGGCATGTGTGGACTCTCAGAATATCACCTGATGGACCTCGACACTTTGGCTCTTCTAAAGGAATTTATCTTAATTCATTAAAAGAAAAATACTTAACTACTTAAAAATGGGTGCATACTCTCTCCACTCTAAAGAAGATGGAAAAAAATTGTTAAAAAGTGTTTTCTTTTCCTGGTATTGTGCTCCTCAAGAAAGGAAAGCATTTGAAGTAGCAAATGTGGGCATTTGGGGAAAATGTGTACTTTGTCTTCAAATGAACAGCTTTCAAAATGATCTTGAATAAATACCCTTTTATTCTTGTACAATACCAACTGAGGTTACCCATCTCCCAATAGCTTCCAAATGAACCAGTAATTGTAAGACTTAGTGATTTAATTAGACTCATTCTAAACACTCACATTTTTATCAATTAGTTAATGGGCTAAAGAGAGTCTCATTGTTGGAGACAGGTCATTTGGAAGCTAGAGGCTCCTTGAGGGCAAGAGGCTGAAAAACAGCAGTGTTAATATCTGCAATTAACCTCACAAGACCTAGGTTTCTGAATTAAGAGTGACCTTCCCTCTCCTTCTACGTGTCTTTTGTCAGATAGGCTTTATATGTGAAATCATCACTGCAAGAAAATGAAACAATAAAAAACCAAACCTCTCTTTTAAAAAGTAAGCTTGAATGAAAATTATAAGATCCTTCAGATTTTTAACTTCTGTCATTCACAAAATTAGAATTCTTAAAAAAATAATCAGATTAGATTCATAAGACCAACAAAACGCCTTGTAAAAGATATCTGGGAATCTTTTCAAGTGGATATACATATCTTCACACAAAGGAATGCACCTTTTGACTACTTTTATCCTCTTGAACAAGTTGAAGTCTTGATTACTCTGCTTTGGGAAATTCCATGCATTAAATAGTTATGGAATGGGAGTTGAGGGTGGGGGAAGTGGGTTTCCCTACATAAGAAGTTTTCTATTGCATTCATGCTCTTACAATAAATCAATACAGTATAAGTCAAGAGCAATTATTTCAAGATTTTTTTTCCCCAACTTACTTCATAAAGCTAGAAGGAACCTTAGAAGTTTTCTTGTGCAACTCCCTTATTTCACAGATGTGGAAAAGGTGTCCCAGAAAAGGTAAGCAATTAGTACAATCACATGGTAATAAATAATTGTACCTGAATTAAGGCTTTGGTCCTCTGACTCCATAGCCCCAACTTTTTCTTTTGTGTGACATTATCTATTAGTTAACTTATATCTTCTACTATTTAAATGGTAGCCCGAAGAGGCATTCTCAGGTACACACACACACACACACACACACACACACACACACAGAGAGAGAGAGAGAGAGAGAGATACAAAATCCAGAAAATCAATCTGTGTAAAAAGAACAAAAACAACTTGAAAGATTTAAACACACAAAAGAGGACCAACAAGAAAAAAAACTATAAACTCAAAGAACTTAGTCAATTATTTTTCATTCCTAACAAAATCTATTCATCACAATTGTTCAGCACCTTCATCTCTTGAATATCCACATTGAAGCAAATCACATCAAAATAGTTGCAGTTACATAGATATCTTCTCTTCTTACTTCCCTCTCCATTGCCTGGTTAGAAAGTTGACACTTGAGGGGAGAAAAAATAAGATTTTCAAGAAAATGCAAACTAGGTAAGAAGATAATTGGTCTTAATGTAAGAAACATTAATTATCATTTGCAAAACTTCAAAACTTTTGGGTCTACTCCATAGAAGCGAGGTCCTTCCTGATCTATTTACCACCTCAGTCATTAAAATCAAAGAAAGCAATGGCAGCTGATGAAAGTAACAGTTGTTTTCTGCTTATAAGTGTACATATGTATCAGCCTGTAAGACTAGTAGCAGTTTATATTTATTGTTATGATCAACAGTTACATCTTGCCTGCTTAGCAAATATGATGCTCTAATGCTTTTCATAAATGTGTTCTTTGTTTCCTTAATGATTAAGCAGACAGTTCATTCTGTACAATGTCCAACTTTCAGGCAGGTGGAGTAAGGAGGTGGCATCTGTCTAAATATTGAATGCCACGCTTCCCCCATCTGCTGTAATAACAGCACCCAGCCTGCTTGGCTTCAGTTATCTGATTCTGCATGCAACTAGTCAGCCATATGCCCTATAGGCTGCACGTGCCACCAGAGTGACCTAGCCTACAAGGCAGCCTCAGAGATAGGAACCAAACAAGTGTGAAAAGAGAGGAGAAGTGAGGGTTGGAAGGTCAGGCACGTGCTGGAATCAGCAGGTGACAGTCAATAAAGCCACTGAGATCTGCTCAAAGCACCAATGGAAAGGGTCTTCAAAAGTCAATTGACAGAATAGTACAAGCTGCCAATCAAATTTTACAGGGCATACCTTCCAGGCTAGGCAAATAAGAAGATTTAGAACACATGGTAGTTCATCATTTATAATCCTGTCTTAGCCCAGCATGGCTTAGTGATAGTTCGGTGACAGATGATGAGCACATGACAGCTGGAGGATCTTATACAAACTCATACAGTAAAATTAAAATTAAATTAGTGACACACTTGTACACATTAGTTGTTGCAACAGTTAGGCAATCTGTTCAGGGTCCATAGCACCCGATGTCGTTGTTCCTGAAATTACTGGTGCCCATAACTTTCAAAAAGTGCCCAGTGATTGTTAGAAGGCAAGGAACCAGTCCTGAGACACCTTCCTTTTTGTTTCCAGGTTTTTCTTCAATGAAACAAAGTTACAATCCCAAACGATGACAAAAATGGTTTTACTCTCAAAAAATCTCAAATCCTGCTTTCAATACTGAGTTTCCATTTGATCTGATTAATTTTTTTGAAGAAACAAATAAAGGTCTAAACTGTATTAGGAACTGTCTGCTCCTTGTATCTTTAATCTGTTAATCTTATTATATCTATCATTTATAAGGTTTTTTGTGGGCAGAGATGGAAAGAGACAGGGAGGGAAGCAAGCATAAAAGCCTTTCTTGGAGAGGTCTAGTTTGATTACAAGATCTATCAGTTAGAAAAAAAGTCCTTCCAGTTGTGATTTTTCACATGTGTTTATCTGGAAGTTTTTTTTTCATTTGGGGCAACATTAAAAAAAAGAAGCTTTCCCAAAATGTATGCCTCTATGAAATAGTTTCAAAGCCATCTCTTTTGATATATGTTTACAACTAGACTGTTGACCAGAGAGCCATCCCACCTAAATCCCAAATGTTTGACTCTTGTTTTATTTGCCTTGGAAAATGATATTATTCTTTGGTCATACCAGTTCTAGATTTGTACCTGGATGAAGTTACAAATGTGAGATCCCTGAAGAGTTCCTAGGAATTATGAAGATTTAAGGAAGTGGAATGACAGCACAATTTAGAGATTTAAATTTATTCATCTAAAATATTGTCACAATATTTGAGAGGGATAGATTTCAAAGAAGAAGAGATAAAATATATTTTCCCCAGGAAAATGACCAAAACCATAATAAAATGCTTCTAACTTTGCAGATTAAACCTAAGCTTAAAAGTTTTTTCACCTATACATTCCTCTATAGGGAATGGCACTTGGTACCTACTTACATGCTTGCTGCTTAATTGATTAATTTTTTTTGTTCTCCTCCAATATCCAAATGGGATCACCAAAAGATTAAGTCATGTGATTACCCAATTGTCAGTGGTAAAATTAATACCCTTGATGTGAGAGTAAAATTTTGCAGTTTGAGTTGTTTGGAATTTAAGAGAGGTCAGATAGCTTAGTATATAGAATTCTAGAATGGGAATCGGAGAATACTGGATTGAAATCTTCCCTCTAAAATTTAAGAGCTAGACGATCATCTCTGAATTACCAGTTTCCTTTAAAACAGCTGAAAGTATTACTTCTCTTTCCTGATTTCTTTCCCACCTTCCCTTATTTCTCTGCTACTATTCCATCCCCTCTAAGGATACCATCCATTTCCTTTGTATTTTTCTTAAAGATTCTGAATTTTGGATGTTTTGTTTATCTTTTTTAATCTAAGGTTGATGAAGGCAGGGACAATTTTTTTACTTTATGACTCTAACACTTAGAACAATGTCTAATGTACCATAAACAGTAATAAATGTTTGTTGGTAGATGTGACCATGGTCCCTTTACCTCTTTGAACCTCATTGTCTTTATCTGTATAATCATGTCATATAGTACCTTTAATACCTACTTTACAGGATTGTTGTAAGATTCAAGTAAGATTACATATATATGGTGTTCTGCAAAATTTGAAGTCAGGAAACATTATTATTAAAAATACCTTATTGTCAGCTATATTTTCACCAAACTTTGATTTAGAACCATGCTATATTTTTCAACTACAAAATAAGTCATATTCTACCGAACTATGAAAGATCATTATAACATGCATTAATTAAAGGAATTTATTAAAATGATTCTTTATATACATGTTATATGTAATGCATATTTGCATAATGTATGTAAACTATATGTAAAATATGACATATGTAAAACAAGCTACTCTTTTTTAAATGGATGGTTAACCACTAAAAGTCAATGAATGCCTTGGTCCAACTTCTCTGAAACTATTCTAAAAGTTTAACCAAATGCATTTAATTATTAATAATATGATCTGTAAAACAAATTTGTGTGGCTTAATATTCAATATAGAAAAGGGACTTAAAAATCAAAAAGATTCTAGAAAGTAAAATTTGCATTTTTTAAAAATGTGTGATTCTAGAAACTATAATATGAAAGAAAAAAGGAAAATGACATTTTAAAACTATTATCCTTATGGCATACTTTGCCCATCAAATAACAAGCCTCAGACATATAAACTCCAAAGCAGGTGTCATCAGAAACTCAAATTCTATTTCTAGCTCATTCTTGTGTTCCTTGAACATATCATTTCTCTAGCCTGTGACTTGGTGAATAAGCTCTAAGTGCTGTGAGGACTGAAATCACAGCCTGTACCAGTCAAATATACCCACAAGTAAATATGTGAATACAAAAAAGATGTAACTTCCTTAGTTCATCCTGGATTGTAACTATTCAATGAGTGGATTTTTCGATAAATAAATCAGACGATGAAGTTCATTTGAGACAAACACGTTCATATACAGTACTGCTACTGGGAATCAAAGTCATTGTTCAAAAGGACTGGAAGGGCTGTGGCAAAGAGACAGTCTAAGGAGTCAGAAAGCAGCGGAGAATACAGTTCCACTGAGAAAATTACCAGTCAATAGTCTAGATTGATGTGCATTGCAGCATACATGGCAGAGAAAGCAAAGGAAAGGTAAGGAAGAAAAGAACCTATACCCTTCCTGAAAGTGTATCTTGGTGCCTCATCAGAACCCAAGGACAAAACCCTCTTCTCCCTATGGTAATTACAACTCTGATCACAAATATTGCTCTGCATCTTTACCTCAACATGGCAGCTGCAGGCAAAACTAGTTAAGACCTAGGAGGACTACAGAAAAAGAGCCATCCCTGAAGGGGATCCAAAGTCTTAGTTTAAAATGACATTTTCCAATGGTTCATAGCCTGGGAACAACAAACTTTGGGGGGAAAATACATTTTGATAACAATTTTAATGTGCCTGTTTCTTTTGTGATCCTATGTATTTTGTTTTAGCACTTAAAACCATTACTCTGGGGGTGGGGGTGGTGTGGGGGGAGTCTCTATACTTTATAAGATCACCAAAGGGATCCAGGACAAAGAAAAAGGTTTTAAGTCTCAGATATATAACTTCAAAGCACTAGTCATTACTATAGCAACTACTAGCATAATAGATTGCCTATTTGGGGGTATTATTGAGCATCAGTAGGTTGAAGGGGAAGGGACAGTTCTGCATCAGGTTTCCATACCATCTATGGATTAAGATGAAGCTTTAGGAGGCAGGGGAAGTGGATGTGAAACAGTGGCAGCATCTGGGGAAAAGAAAAAAGAGAGGAGAGGATGATCCAACTCACCAAGGAGAGCTTTATTTTTTAATTCCTCCAACCCTTAGTCTCTCGTTAAAAGAGTAAGCGTTGCTCTTAGGAGTCAAATCAGAAATGATGGAAATTTTAAGAGGAGAAGAAAGGAGAAAGGTTTAACAGCTCACCCTTTTATTATTGTTATGATTACTCTGTATTACTTAGCACTTACATAACACTTTATATTTTCCAAGTGCTTTACAATCCTTAATTACTCAATCTTGAAATATATTTAGAAAAGCACTTGAATTTAGTTGCCTGTGCTATTCAAAACCTGTGCAGCCACCATTTTCTGCCCCCACTTGTATAGTATCTCCCTGCTGGGAGACAGGGTGAGGAGAGGGATGGCTGGTGAGAAAGGATCTCCTGAGGAAAAAATGGAAGGGGAAAAAAGGAGGAGAGAAACCATCCCATGGCACAATAACAATAATCAGTAGTACCACTTTCTCCTTCTCTTTGGCATTCTTTGCCAATCCAGCATTTTTCAAATTATTTAAATAATCAGTCATTTATAAAATGCAATAAATATATATTACACATACCATACATAGATTTTTCTGACTGAATTATATTGCTTGTCATGCAAATGGGTAGTCCTGAACCAATTAAAAAAACAAAGGCATGTTGTAATATAGTAGTAGAAATTTCTGGATGCCAGCTTTTAGGCACAGAGTTCTTAAAGAGAGAGAGAAAGAAATGCTGAGAACAATATCTTCATTCTATCAGCAGTTAACTTCAGTCTACTTATGCATGATCAAAGACTACAAATATAGTTTAAACAGCATGAAATAATCGCTGGGTTTACAATATGAAATGATTTTTAAAAGTGAAACCAACAACAATCCTGGTGCCACTATGTACAGCGGCTAAAGACTAATTTTGTGATGCACAGCCAAGCAGAGGCGGTAGTAGGGAAATTAGGGTTAAGAAGCTAACCTCCTTCCCAGGTTCCCTTTGAAGATTTCTACATTCTGGGGGAGAGGGTAATGAAAATATTTTACCTCCCCTATTGCAATCAGGTCAGTGGGCCAAAGAAAAAAGCATTCACACCACCACACTCCAATTCAATTGCAATTGGGAAGGCAGCAGAAGAATGGGATTCAGCTATGTTAGGCAAATCAGAGTCTTGGGTCCAAGGGCTACAAGCAAAATTCATTCAGAACAGGTCATCTTTCTTCTCTAGCTTTCTCCTTTTTTCAGGTACAAAGGCTGCAATGAAAAGAGAAAGTCCTTTGCTAACCTAAAAAGCCTGTTAGCATCTGGAGAGCCCCCCACATTGAACCAACCTGAGAGGGGAAGTCACACCAGAGCTTGCTGCCTACCATCAAAGTAGAGTCATGGGCTCTGCCATGAGGATAGGATCTGTTGATTTGGGTGGGTGGGTGGGGTATAAGTTATTTGGCTGTATTTGATAAGGGGAGAAGATCAAACAGGAATGGAATAAATACCACCTAATACCAGATCTAATTTTTTTGTTTTGTTCTAATTTTCCAAGGAGGATAAAGCAAAGCTGAGAATAAGTTACATACAATTTGGAAACCAGAAACTTAATAAAATGGTTCTATGTGACAGCATTTGTGAAAAGATTAATTACCAGGAGTAGAAGGACTGATGCCAGGAATTGATAGGATTGGTACAAACACTGCTACCCTGCTGTGCTACTAGGTTCATAATATGCAGACCTAATCTTCAAGACCATTGTTGTTTTCTGCAGAAACAACAGGCTTCAACTGATGACAACAAAGAGGCAAATAATACAGTTTCAGCCATGAAAAATAATTACCTTTGTAGAATCTGTCCTTTTATAAGACTTATTTCAACCACTTCTGAAACACCAGGTCCAGAAGCTAAGGTGTCATGGTCTCATTTTCCTCAGCAGTTGCCTGAGTGAAATAGAACTAGTGGTAAAAAGAAGTGTGAGGAAATTAATTGCTTGATACACTTTCTGATTAGCAATGGACACATAGTGCCTCCTTCAATATGAAAAATATTCTCATTCACTTTATGCAAAATGATTGCTGTTATCAACATTCAGGAATTATTTGACTAATCTCTCCTTCAGTTCCTTGTGAGCATTTTTTTTTAAACATCCTTATTCATCTCTTCATTTGTCTTATCTGTATGATTGATAGATCTGACATTTGAAAACACTGTGCAATCACAAGTTACTCATGACAGGCAGAAAAAAGAAAGCTCAGCTTAGCAGTAGGATTAGACCATCAGCCAATTCAACTAGAATCTGTTTCTCTTTGTACTCCATATTGACAGTGAAGAATAAAACATCTTTATGAGTAGTTTGGAATTTACCCAAAGAAAAACCTCAATCCTGAACCAACTACCAGATAAATAAACAAACCAACAAACAAAATACAGGGGAATGTAATGAAAATGATTTTGAAATGGAATGTATTAAATGAATTTATATATAAAAAATAATCACTACTTATATGTAAATCACCAAGATATTCTCAAGCATTCAAAGGGTTTATCCATAATATAGAATATGTTTTATATGCTGAGTGGCTTTTTATTTAGAAGTCATTCATGATGATATTAAATCTTCAGTATCTCCAGGATTAATCATAGGTACTAGATATTAATAATAAGTTTGCAATAGAGGTGAAGAGACCTTTGAAGGATAGAAAGCTACCATAGTTTATTTATAGCACATGATTATCATGAAAACCTTTTGGAAACAAAAGCTTAATTATCTGCTAAATAGTAATTCAGCCATTCACATTGCTGTTGTTGTTTGTCATGGCATTATAAAAACAAAAATAGCAATGTATAAATATGTGTGTGTGTGTTTTCGGTACAACTAATCAAGCATTTACCTATTACATGCCAAGCACAGTGAGAGGTATCAAAAATAAAATTTAAATAAAAAAACTAAAAACTCTTTCTACTCTCAAGTAAGTAACTTATATTGTTCAGGAAGAAAACAATAAGCACACAGGTAAATAAACACAAACCATAATGTGTTAATTGAAATTTTTTCAGGGATCAAAAGAAGTGCTTAACAACTGAGGACTCAGGGTCACATTACTTTTTATGTTAAGCAATTCATGGAGTTACAAACCATACTACTGTTGCCACATAAAAATTTTAAAAAATGAATAAAGTGTAACACTGAAAAGGAACAGAGAGGTCAACAAATCTACTTTAGGTCGATAGATCAATAATTTAAGCCTTTTAGAATCTTTATGGAATATAATGCCATCAAGAAATGATTGACTTGTATGAATGAAAAGTGCTTTTCCTTCCTATGTATGTCCTGTGCAAACTGGGCCCTAAAAAGTGTTAGTTTCTTAAATATTCAGTCATAGTTTATGTATAGAATTATTTAAGAAACATACTATGTTTGCTTTTTTGCTTTGATTTGTTTATTTTAAATTATAGCATACGATTTCAATATCACCTTCTACAGGTAAGGAAATGGACCAAACCAATTAATCAGCAAAGCAAACATATTAAACATACATAGATATTAAGTACCTACTATGTGCACTGTGCTAGGGGTATAGGCAAAATAATTAATATTTTATGTTCTCAAGGAACTTATAGCCTATCAAGGGAGTTAATATGTACACATAAAAGGACATAGAATAAACACATAATAGCTAAATTTGGATAGATAATTATTCAATAAGTACTTTGTGTCAGTCATTTGCTAAGCTATTTACAAATAATATCTCACAACAACTCTGAGAGATAGGTGCTAATATTATTCCATTTTTACAGATGAGGAAACTAAGACAAAGGCTATATGATTTGCCCAAGGTACTAGTCAACTCCAAGTCAAATCTATCTACTGGACTTCTTAGGTACAAGTAATTATGAAAGAAGCATACTAGCAATTGAGGGGATCAGAAGATGGTATCTTAGCTGAAGTTTGAAGTGTGACAATAATTTAATAAGGATGAAGTGAGGATGATGTGCATTCCAGAGAAAGGAACAGCCTTTGCAAAGCTATAAAGATGGATGATGGAGGTCATGTCAAAAACAGTAAGAAGGTCAGTTTGACTTGGACTATAAAGCATGAAAAGGGAAGCAATGTACAATGAAACTGGGAAGCTAGATTGAGACCAGATTGCAAAGGGTTAGAGAAATGGAAACAATGAATGTAAACAATTCTTTCTTTAAAAAAAAAATTATTGGGGCAGCTAGATGTTGCTATGACTAGAGCATTGGCCCTGGAATTAGGAGGACCTGGGTTCAAATCCAACCTCAGATACTTAATTACCTATCTGTGTGACCTTGAGCAAAACACTTGACCCCATTGCCTTAAATAAATGAATTTTTTTATTTAAAAATTTATTTTTATAATTATAATATTATATTTATAATCATGCCCACCCTTTTGAACAATTAAAAACAAACAAACAAATCTCACAATAAACTCAAAATAGTCCAGCAAAGAAAATTTCTATATTGACCAGGTTCAAATATGCCTGTCTTATTCTGGCTCTTTGGCAGAAAGTGGACGCTAAACCCATTGAAATTCATATTCCATAATAGAGAAATATTCATGTTAGACTTCTCCTACTCTTTCTCCCTCCTTGCTCTCACTAAGATGTAGTTTTCCATGATAATATCACATCCCTGGACATTCTCTCTAGGACTGGCTGTTCTTACTTTCATAATCCCTGACACATGGACCTTGTAGGTGGAGTAGGTATATTTATTGCTCTTCAAGTCCTCTGGACTCTGGCTTATCATTTCATTAATCAGTCTTCTGAAGTCTCTAAAAGTTATTTATTCTCTAAATTTTGTTTTAATTGCATGAATTGTTCTAATTCTACTTAAAGGATACTACAGAGAGGGTAGTAGGGTAGTATAGGGTTAAGTTGGTTAACAGTGTTGAGAGTAGAGAGGAAGCAAATAGAAATCAAAGGAGAGTAATGGCTTGACTGAATATGGGGGACTGGCAGGATAAGAGACAGCCATAAAGGTAAAAAGTTGGGAAAAGAGAGTAAAGAGATGGAATAAGAAGTTATAGGCTGATAAAGGACTTTTTAGTCAAGAAAGCTGATAACTTGTGGATAACGGAGGAAAACAGAACATGTCTATTGCTATTCATGATTGATGGAGAGTAGAGGATGAGTCCAGGAGTCGAAGAAATCAAGGATCTGGGAAGTTAAGGTGATTAAAAAAAGCTATCAACATGAATATTGAAATATAAAAAGTTGAGGAGGAAAAGCAAAATTCCAAATGTGGAACTCCCAATTATAGGTGGGAGAATGATGGGCCAGTCCATAAAGAGTGAAAAAAATAATATTGTAAACTTAAAAGTAGGAGGGTAATAAGTAATGGGGTCAAAGAGAGAGTATGGAAGTGGCAGTGAAAAGCAAAAAGTATCCAAAAGTAGGGCCAGTCAATCCTAGAGAGAATGTCCAGGGATGTGGTGTTATCTAGGGAAAACTACACCTTAGTGAGAGGAAGGAGGGAGAAGTACAAAATGAACATTTCTTTATTATGGAATAGGAATTTCAATAGGTTGAGTGAAAGAAAGGGTAGAGTTAGAGTGAAACTCTAAGTCTAAGTGGTAGACTTAATGGGTGGGGTAGGGTTGAGGTATTGGGAATGAGAGAATGGAATTCTATAAAGACACTCCTATAATACTCCTTAAGAATTCCCCCTTCCAAGATGATTCCTCTATACCTGTGAACTTTTTTTAAGTAGTATTTCAAACAAACAAAAATAATAGAAAAGCATGAATGTGGGATCATACCAATGAAAATTCTCATGGAAAGCTACAGTTTCTTGGTTCCTAGGTAGGGGTCTAAGTTGAATTAATACCAATTTGTGATACTTCAACAAGTTTCCCATCAACAAGTCTAAGATCACTTAATCATGTAAAAAATATAGAATTGAATGCAGAATATTCATATTTCATAACAGTTATGAGATCTCATGACCTGTGATCTCATGTATGTTGGTAATTACCTTTGTGAATGAGGATTGTCACCTATCCATAGCATCTCAAGGTTCCCATTCAAAATTGGGCTTGTAAATGCTTAACAATTGGCTCTATAATTAATGTTTAATCCATATTATTAATATTTTAGCCATCATTTTTCCTTTGTTATAGTTGATGTTCAGTCATGCCTGATTCTTCAGGATCCCATAGACCAAACTGTCCGTGAAGTTTTCTTGGCAAAGATATTGAGTCCTTTGTCATTTCCCTCTCCAGTGGATTAAGGGAAATAAAGGTTAAGTGACTTGCCCAGCTAATGCGTTTCTGAGGTAATTTTGAACTCAGGTCTTCCTGACTCCAGGCTTGGCACCCTATCAAGCCTTCTGTAAAGACTTAAGAAGTATTGACAATTTTTAAGAAGTCTAGACAACAAAAAAATCCAACCTGATTTGTAGTATTGACTGATTTTAAAATGTAAATACCAAAAATAGAAAATTTAATATTAGTTCTCTCTTGAACTAGATCAAGCTGGCTTCAGCACACTTCGGTGTCCACTTTAGATATATGTACTCTGTGGAAAGCACAAATCCTCACTATTCTTGAAGTTTTAAAAATCTTAAATTTCCTTTTAGATATGACAAGATTAACATTAGTTAATTAGTGCTATTAAGACAGAGGCAAGTTTTCCATTTTTCTTCACTAGTAGACTTATTCAGGTAACCAAAGACCAAAGCACTAATTGTAATTGGAATTGCTATTTTAAGTCTAAAAACACTTAATTTGCATGAAGTTTTAGTCAACTTGCTGAGGTTAAAGGAATCTGGGCATTATTGGTTCTGTGATTATATACAAAGGATTTGAGAGCTGATCTTAATGAACAATTATCTCAGCATTGTGGATGATTTGACTTGTTCAAGCTGACAGACCTACCAAAAATCAGACAGTGAATCTGACAAGGAGATAGAACCAGAGTAGAAATAAGAGCAAAATATATCTTTAGTGGAATAAAGTTATGCACCTATACATTTTCCCTAGAGAGTCACCAATGGCATCTATGAAGAAATAATGACAAAACCTCTCAACATATGAGACCCAGAGAAGACATCATTTAAAAATGATCAATAGTGGATCAATAAGAGAACTGAAATCCAGGTAAATGGAAAGAAAGTGAAATAAACATGTGATCTCATATAAGTAGAAAGGTAAGTAAGAAGCTGCAAGGGAGCTAGTCAGAATGTAGGAGAACAAAAGTGGTCCCCTACTATTATCATGAATTATTTGAATTCTGTAGGTCTTATAAGAAGTAAGTAAAATTTCTCTAGAAACCCTAAGTTTGTTCTTTTTCCATTAGGAATCCAAACTCTTGGAATAGAACTATAAAATTGGAGTTCGCAATTAGTCCTTGGAATGGAAAGTAGGACTCATCAAATGAGAAGAGAATTGTGTTTGATTGTTAAAGGATTGCTATGACTCTTTTATGTTGTTTTCCCCCTTTCTGTGAGGAAAAATAAAGTTTCTTGTATCTGAACTATATATCATCAGCTGGGTATTTGTATAAGAGATGAGCACTGTCCTGTTCATATCTTTAAAAACCTAAACATGAGATAAATTCTGAATCTTTCAGAGGAAACTCTGATTTAATATTGAACAAGTAAAATTTAGAAAACCCAATTGAAACTTAGAGATAAAATAAGACAAATAATTTTTGGAAAACCCCCAAAGTAGCAAATATTTTTTTCAGTCTATCTATCATCTATCTATCTATCTATTTATCTATCTATATTTATCTATCTATCTATTATCTATCATGTGTTTTTTCTGTCCTTAGAGATCCCTTGAAGACTTCTTTACACACACACACACACACACACACACACTTAAAATATTTTCACTGAATTGATTTATCTATTAAAATTAGTTTTGAGGATGGGGTGCAATTCTGAAATTAATTGACTAGCCTTTCAGTCAAACTAGATAAAATAGTTTTAGATACAGCCTTAAATATTTGATGAATGCCTTCACAATTTTGAAAAGATAACTACAAGGGTGCATTATGAGTAAAAATAGGTGTTAATGTATTGATACTCAGAAATAAATTAAGGAAAATATATTTTGTAGGTCAATGGGATATGGGTTGTGCATTGTATTAGGCAGCATCTGGCTATTTATTAACCTATAAAGTCTTCTAATTCCCATATTTTGTAGATTCTTCATGGTTTTCATTAGACTACTTCTCTGTCTCATTCACTGCCCCTGTGAATGCTTCCTTCTCCTTCATAGATTCTCAGATAACTTTCTTAGTCTTACTGACACCTCCCCCCCTCTTTAAACACAACCAGTTGGCTTCCCTGCTCCATCTGCTACCCTTGCTTCCTGATGGATCTGATCCGATTCCCACTGTGTCTGAATTTCTTGCAGCTTTTGTACTTAATTCATCTATTCTTAAAGATGAACTATCTTGCACATCCCAACTCTTGTGAACTGTGAAGAGTCAGGACTAGTCATGAGAGAAATTCTATGGATTATCAATCACATGGCCCTACTCACATCCTCATTCTTAAGGAAATATCATAAAAAGACTTGTGTTTATAACCCAGTAACATATTTCTCTCATTATGGCTGAATATCCAAGTTAAGAATGGATTTTTTTTTATTGCTTACCTGTTTCTTCTATTTTTCTCTTTTTTTCCTTCTGCTACAATATATTTCTCAAAGAGAATAAGGGTTTTTCTTTACATAAGACATGGCTTTAATTTAAAAGTTTTTTTATTTGCATTTTTCCCCTTTGAAACTCTTGTATTCCTCCTTTCTGTTCCCTCCTTACTGTTAGTACCAGAAGCCTGTTAACCTCTCAAAATTCTGCTTTCATCGTCCTCTTCCCCAAAAAAAGTATTTACTTATCTGGAACTAGTTATATTGTCACTCAAAAAGTTCTATTCCTATACATCACCATGGCATGAAAATGGTACTGGGTTCTTGAAGTCTCTACAGCAGATCCTAAATTCTGACCATTTCTACCAAGCTAGAAAGGGCTTCTGGCCTGATCCCAGCAATAGTTTGATTCTGATGTCTAAGAATGAACATGGTTACCTTAAAAAGGTTAGCTATAAGGCATTGTTCTCATCAAGTGTATTTCCAGATGATGGATGAGTTGCTCCCTTAGATATTGTGTCTCAGTTGCTTGTCTGATACACTCCTGGGTGTTAATGTGATTGTTCCTCAGACTTACATTGGTTCATTGGCTTTAGCTACTGTGACTGTGATAGAGTCTGCTATGGACTTCCAAGACCTCTGGTGGCTCATCAGTCATTATTAAAAGGCACTCAATATGTCAACAGGAACTAAGAAAATTCTGTCATTAGCTTATAAAAACACAAGTGGATTTGTCTTTAGAAAAATAAAGAAACTTCATTTCCTTAGGAATGAGGATGTGAGTAAGCCCCTAATTGAGTCATATGATTGCAGAACCAGGCAGTAGAGTGAGCGTTGCGTTCGAAGTCAAAAAGACTTCAAGAAGTTCAAATCCAAGCTCTGGTTGTGTGATCTTGGACAAGTCATTTAGCTATTGTTTTCCTCAGTTTCCTCAGCTATAAAATAGAGCTAATAATAGCACCTACCTTGCAGGGTTGTTGTGAGGTCAAACATTTTATAATCATATGACTCAATTAGGGGCTTACTCACATCCTCATTCCTAAGGAAATGAAGTTTCTTTATTTTCTAAAGACAAATCCACTTGTGTTTTTATAAGCTAATGACAGAATTTTCTTAGTTCCTGTTGACATATTGAGTGTATTTTTATAATGACTGATGAGCCACCAGAGGTCTTGGAAGTCCATAGCCGACTCTATCATAGCCACAGTGGCTTTTGTAGGAGATAACACCTCCATATTTCTTCCTCTTACAATAATAAACAAATATATAAATAGATGATAGATTAATATATAAATAAATGAGTGAGTGAAGAAATAAATAAATAAAAATAAATGTATATTCCCTCTTCTTCCAATAATTTGAAGCTCATAAGGTTGTTATGACTTGAATATTCCTTTCATCTAAGATTTGGGAAGACTAAACACAATAGAGAAGAAACAAAAGTGCAAGATGCTTTATAGCATTATCTCCTCCTTTCTTCAAAGTCACCAAAGAGTTTTCTTTTGTTTCTGAATTTTACGAGCATGTTCAATTTTGTCTTTACAGTCTTCTAAAAAACTTTTCATTGCCATACAGCAAAGTTACTTCTGAGCAAGTTCTGAAATAGAGTGGGGCCCTATAATCACACAAATGCAGAAGAGAATTCACCAAATTTCATTATAGGTAAGCAATAGACAGAGAACTTTGTGCATGGTCCAAGGACTGGGCCCTCATCATCGAACTGTCTATGACATGGCATTTTAAGAACAAGTTCAAAGGACTCAATATATTATCAATATGGAAAATTTTAAAGATTTTTAAAACCTTTTATGCATTTTCATTTTATTTCTCATTTTTATATAGATTCACATATAATTCCTGAAATATTGCATTTTCCTGAACTAAACAAAGTAATTTTAAAAGTACTTTAATTTCAAAAGTTTTCATCACTCTACCCAGTACATTGTCACTAAGCTCCATCTTGAATAATTCCAGTTTTGGCCTGTTAGTCAGAATGAGAACAAAATATTCCAAGGAACTGATTTGTTTGACATATGGCTTGTCCATTTAAGGATGAAGATGGCAATGATTTACTATACTTTTCAGCTCTAAACTATAAAATCATTTGCATAATAATATTGTTGTTCAGTCATTCATTCATGTTCAACTTATTATGACCCCATGGACCATAACACATAGCAATTTTTATCCTCCATTACTTCAGTAGGAGTGTCCAACTTCATGTTCATCATTTCCATGACACTTATCTATCCTTCCCAGCTCTTCTGTCACCTTTTTCTTTTGCCTTCAATCTTTCCTAACATCAGGATCCTTTCTAGTGAGTTCCATTCTCTCAGGATGTGGTCAAAGTATTTAGGAGTCAGCTTCAGTATTTGACCTTCTGGTGAATAGGCTAAATTACTTTCTCTAAGAATTGATCGTTTTGATCTCTTTCCTGCCCAAGGAGTCTCCTTCAGCACCACAAATAGAAAGCATCAATTCTGCAGTACTCAACTTTCCTTCTGGTCCAACCCTCACATTCATACATTGCTACTGGAAAAACCATAGCTTTGACTGAACGTATCTTTATTGGCAGGGTAATGTATCTGTTTTTAATATGCTGTCCATATCTTTCCTCCTAAGGAGCAAGTATCCTTTAATACATAACTGTAGTCATTGTCTGTCCAATTATATAAAATTTGATACCACTTCCATGTCTTCTCTCTCCATTTGCCAGGAAGTGATGGGATCATTTATCAAGACCTTAGTTTTTTGATGTTAAAGCTTCAAGTCAGCTTACACATTCTCTGCTTTTTCCTTATCAAAAGAGACTACTTAATTTCTCTTTATTATCTGCCATCAGAGTGATATCGCCTGAAATTTCAATTCTGGCTTTTAATTTATTCAGCCTGGCATTTCACATGATGTACTTTTATATATAAGTTCAATTGTTGTTGTTTACCCTTCAATTCTTGAAGAAGACCTTGACATCAGGAAGGTATCACAGCACATTAACTGAATACAAGTGAGGATTGCTGTGCTAAATCACCTGTCTCACTTTCTTCTCCAGAGTCATCTGGGTCAAGTGATGACTGGAGATGACCCTGCATGTGAGGTATTCAGGGTTAAGTGACTTGCCCAAGTTCACATTGCTAGTAAGTGTCAAGTATTTGAAGTTGCATTTGAACTCAGGTTCTCCTGCTTTCAAGGCCATTACTTTAACCACTGGATCACCTAGCTGCCCATATAAGTTAAATAAATATGGCAACAATAAAGTTGGCAAAATTCTCCTTTTCCAATCTTAAACCAATCAGTTGTTCCATGTTTGGCAACCCTGTTCGGCATAGTTCATATTGAGCTACCCAAACCCCTCCTCCATGACAAAGCAGCAATCTAGGAAGTTAGATGATATACATTAAACTGTGAGCTCCTTGAAAGGCGGGGTTGTTTTTTCTCTTTTTTTTTTTTTGCATCTTCAGTGTTTACTTAGCACAGTATTTTGGCATATAATAGAGGCTTAATAAATAATAATTTTCTGACTTACTATTCTAGTATAGTCAGAATCTCTCTAAACTGTTCTTGTTCCTCCTACTTTCACTAGTATATTATTGACAGTGCACTGCTAATTGGACATTATGGGCACTAGATTGAAAAGAAAATTTGTTTTCTGATTATCTAGCACTGATTAGCATAATGTGCTTCATATATTTATCTTTTGTATTCCAGCCCCATAAATACTTCATTAGAAAATTGAATTCCTTCATTTAGGAGATAGGTAGTTAACCCATAATTTTCTCCTACTTTGTATTTTCAGGGCAGAAACTATGAATAATGAATGAATGAATGAATGAATGAATGAATGAATGAAATTCTAAGTTTTGTAAATGTTAGAGCTATTGAGAGAGAAGTTGAGATAGTCCCTGCTTTCAAGGATTTCCTACTCTAAGGGGGGGGGATGTTACAAGTAAGAAGGAAAGGCCCCATGATCCCTAGAACACATATGAAGTGGTAAAGCAGATAATAGTCCTTATTTATATGTTATTTACACTGATAAAGATATTTCTATTTCTGATGTTATATCAGTTTGATAGTGGCAAAGACTTAGGTGGTGAGAGCTGTCTTTTCCAGATGGAAAGGTAATAAGCTTTTCTTTGTATTAGATACTGTCCTAATACTTTGTAAATATTATCATTTGATCCTCACTACAACTCTGTAAGGTAAATACTGTTCTTATACCCATTTTATGTTGAGGAATGCAGGCAGACTTGCCAGCCTGGAAGTAGGTTAGATGACACATTTAACATGTACATATGTTATTTTTCAATAAGATGTGACTTTCATACTGTTAAATTTATATGAATAAATCATAGACAGCAGGGTCATGTAGCTGAAAGAACATTTGATCTAAGGTCAGAAAACCTGATTTCTAATGCTTTCTCTGTTGCCTGCAACTTGTATGATGTTAGATAAGTAATTTCAATTCAGTTTAACATCCACCAAATGAGGGAGTTGTATGAGATGCTCTTTAATATTCCTTTCAGATTGGTAATATTTTCCTTTTAAAATGGTGGAGATATTTAGAACTATTCTAAACTGGAGAGGTTTATGGCAGATTGAGGTGATGGTGGTCATGTGACCTTTTGCCTCAAGCATCAAAAGCAATAATTCTAAAATCCTGGGTGACCTGAGTAACCCTAGAGATCTACCTGAGATTGCTTCTAGTGTTGTACCCCAAATCAGACATGAGAAACAGAGACCAATTGAATTTTGGAGTAGAGTATATTTATCTGGGGGTTGCTGAGGTAAAACCCAAATCTAACAACCCTAAGAATAGAATGAGTAAGGTTTTTATAGTATTTTGAGGGGCAGAGGTTATTGTGAACAAGCAGGGTACAGAAGCAGAAACATCAGTTAGATATATTTGCTTGTCAGACTGCTGTGCACATGTGGCATAGTGTAGATAGGAGGTCAATAAAAGACAGAAAGGGGTTGGGGTCTGCCTTAGGTCTTAACATGTGTCCTGTAGTATAGGACAGGTCTTAATATGTGTCCTGTAGTACCAGGGAGACTTAGGTCGGGTGGTTTACTATTTCACAGCTCCAGCTGCACCTGGGGAGGAGGGAGGCACTTTTAGGAGGGAGCAGGAATATTGCAGAAACAGCTAAAGGATTAGGTTAACAAGAACATTAGGTGAGTCTCAGATAAAATTTATGGTTTATCTCATGACTCTCAGGGTCAACTATTTGAGCCCTGTCAGTATGTTCCCAGACTTAGGGGCATTAGTCCAACTGTATTTCTGGGGAGTTTCTTGGGACCCAGTAAAGTGTCAAGGACCCCCTTTACACAGTATTAATATTGTACTTCACTGGTAGCCACAGGAAGAAATATAGAATTGGTCAGTTGTAATAAGACTGAGGAATCAGTCATTACTGCTGCTGGCATCCATGGCTATCAAGGGCTGGTTGTAGAATCTTGCTGCTGGCTCTCAGAATTTCCTCAATTTGGAATGACTTCCAGTCATGATTTGGAAGTGAAAACTGAAAAGAGAGGGTATGTAGCAAAGAACTGGAAATTGAGGGGATGCCCATTAATTGGGGAATGGCTGAACAAGTTATGGTACATGAATGTTATGGAGTACTATTATTCTATAAGAAACAAAGAATGGTCAAACTAGAGAAACACGGAAAGAATTACATGTATTGATTGATGCTGAGCAAAAGGAGAAGAACCAAGAGAACATTGTACGCTACATTTTGAGTTGATCAACTATAAAGGATGCAGCTCCTCTCTGCAGTTCACACATCTCTGAACTAATACTAGGTTCATTTTTAAAAAATTTCTCTTATGGGTATGAGGAAATTAGAATATATCCAAAACTTCTCTGCCAAGTCATTCAAAGTACCCTGAAGACAATTCCATATCAGATGGAAAGTTTTATTTAATAGTAAAGAAACAAAAAGAAATATGAAAGGAATTAAGGGAAAATGAGTACACAAGACAGTGAGCTTACATTAACTGTGATGCTCCTTAATTAGAATGTGAAGACTTTAATCTTAATCCATATTGCAAACCAGTTTATCATTGAGGATCCTTGCTCTTCTCACTATGGTATCATTGATAAACATGGATTATGGTTTGAGAAAATCCTCAAGTATCTCAAAGAATCGGAACTATTCCCTACTATCAGTACTAATTTCTTTTGCAACTCTTTCAATGCAATTCATCATATTTTGAGCAATTTAATAAAAGATATTTTCAGAGCATCATGTAAAGACATAAAACAAAGACCCATTTTTTTTATTTTTAAAATTTTCCCTCCAGCCACATGAAAAAACAAATTTCAACATTGCTTCCAAAACCTTGAATTCCAAATTCTCTCCCTTCCTCCCACCCCACTTCTCAAGTCCCATATTTTCAATAACATTATTATTCTATTTATTTTTGTGTCTAGAGATAATTACATATGGTATTTGTTAAAGACTAATTATATTGCCAGATATTGTACTAAAGAGATACAAATAGATAAGCCCAAAAGATGGTCTCTACCCTCAATGAGTTTACATTCTAATGGAAGAATATAAACTCATAAAAAGGAATTGGAAGGAGAGGGGACTTGCATGGTTAAGAGTACAAGGTTGCTAGTGAGCAGATGCAATATAGAGAGTGAGGAGTGGAGTTAGGAATAAAATGAGCTTGACTTGAGCGCCATTGGTGCAGATTAAAGTTTCATCAATCAAGAGAGAAAACGTTAGGAAAGAGGCATCTCCTAGTTGAGTAGGATGCTGCTTAGTAGGTTAGATAAGTTTAAAGAGTGAGGAATGTTCTTAAGAAAGTCATGAAATCTAATAATTATTGAAAAATTTAAATTGAAGATAATCTAAAGGGTAAAGGGGAGACATGGAGTCCATGAGTAGTTGCAGCACAATTTTTAGGGCTTTTCTTTCAAAACTGTATTTTGGGCTAGTTAGAATAACATAGTAAATTCAAGGTTTCCTGAAAGAGAAAGAGAGTGTGGCATGTCCCAGTAGGATTAAACCATTACCACTACCTCAATTATTACCTCCCCTTGAGTTGCGTAAAGGATATTATCACAGAAATGTATTAAGAAAGAAGATAGGATGATTATGTGAAGAGAGAAATTACTGATAGACAGTTCAAGTAATTTTCTCTCTCTTTGTGTGTGTGTGTGTGTGTGTATCCTGGGCAAGGGGAGACTTCAGCAGGTGTATAGAACCAGAAACCTACGGGTTACCCATTCATGTGGTATTATTGTTTTATTATTATACTCATTGGTAATATGGGTTCCATTGTAATCAATAAATATTAAATTCTATATGCAGTCCTAGACAAATTTTTACTGAATGATGTGACCCTGAAGCACTTTATAGGATCTTGTGGGAGAAATATACCAAAATTTTAAATTTTGGCTCAATGGTAAAGTCTTATTCAGATCCCTTCCAAGAGGAATCAATGGGCTATTTGAGAACTTGTTTATGGGCTCCACTGAATCTAATATATTGTATTGATGTGACATAAAAAGTGCCCCATGTGCATTGCTTAGTTTTGGAATCTTATATGGAAACCAGATATGAGTAATGGGTTTCTTAAGCAAATATTTCATATTAATTATAGCTAATAGTGGAATAGACTGCTTTGGTCAGTAGCAGGTTCTATGAGATTTTCAAGTGTAGTTGGAAAGAGAGGTACAATTAAGTTGGGGGAAGTCCAGGCTCTGCCTTAAAGGACTGAATTTAGGAACACTGGAAAGCACTTGCAGTCCTTTAGGAGAAACAACAGAGCTTAGTTCTGAGTTAGCAAAAATAATTAAATTAGACCTACCATACTCCATGTCAACTTTCTCAAAAGTAGGCATCATAGGGGCAGCTAGGTGGCACAGTGGATAGAGCATCAACCCTGGAGTCAGGAGTACCTGAGTTCAAATCTGGTCTCAGACACTTAATAATTACCTAGCTGTGTGGCCTTGGGCAAGCCACTTAACCCTGTTTGCCTTGCAAAAACCTAAAAAAAAAAAGTAGGCATCATAGGGCAGCTAAGGTGGTGCAGTGGATAGAGTACTGGCCTTGGAGTCAGGAGTACCTGAGTTCAAATCCGGCCTCAGACACTTCATAATTACCTAGCTGTGTGGCCTTGGGCAAGCCACTTAACCCCATAGCCTTGGAAAATCTAAAAAAAAAAGTAGGCATCATAGTGACCCAGATGCTCACCTAACAGGTTCTAGTACAGTGAAGTCTGTGCCTCTCCCATAGAGTAGTATCTCAAAGTCTCTATCTCACTCTCCCTGGGGTTGAGTGAAGATATATTTTATGTTGTTTGTCCCAGTTGAAGAAGTTTCTAATTATATTTTTTTTCATTGGATGATTCATCACTGGGGATATTGTAGGAAATTCTATCTCAATTGATGCTTAGAATCAGTAGCCTCAGACACTCAGATTTTGTCACCTGCTTGAGGTTACACAGACCATAATCTGCTTAAGATTTCAGTGAAAAGAGCAAAGGTTTTAAAAGAAGAGTTTTAAAGAAGATATGAGTTTAAATTCTGGCCCTGTCATTGATCATCTATATGACTTTATGCCAGTCACTTAATTTCTCTGCCCTTGGTTTCTTCTTCATCAAAATGAATGGTGGAGGTGAGGTCAGGGGGTGGACTAGATGATCTCACATGTCCCTTCCAGCTCTAAATCTATGATTCTGTGAAATGTTAGAAGTGGGGATTAAGCTTGGATTTCTTGTTTCCAGAATCACTGCTCTTTTTACTATACCACAATGACGACTGATAAAATTATTTTGCTCATTTGTCAGTATTCCTTGTAATAGCTCTAACTGATCTTGAAAATACTTATTATCTTTGGACATGAAATTTCCTCACATAACTGGCCATCAAACTTTTTTGCATTCAGCAAATCATTTAAAAAGCAAGATGATTAAATGATATCAGACAGAATTCTGGACTTGGCATTGCTGGACTAGGTATTGTTCTTCATTTGTTTCAGTCATGCCCATGTTTTAGTGGCCCTACTTGGGGTTTTTCTTGGCAGAGATATTGAAGTGGTTTGCTGTTTCTTTCTCTAGTTCATTTTGCAAATGAAGGCAAATAGGGTTAAGTGACTTGCCCAGGATCATACAGCTAGTAAGTGTCTGAGGTTAGATCTAAATTCATGAAGATGAGTCTTCCTGACTCCAAGTCTAGTACTTTATCCACTGTGCAACCTAGCTGCTCTGGGCATCAGGTTGACTTGGGTTCAAATCCCCTCCATACACTTCCTAGTTTTGTGACCTTGGGGAAGTCATATAACCTCTAATCTGATTCAGTTTCTTCATATGTAAAATGAAAATAATAACAGTACCTGCCTCACAGGGTCGTTGTGAGGATAAAATGAGATAAAGAATATAAAGCGTCTTAAATCATTCTGTAATAAGTAGCCCTTTTATTATTATTATTATTAAGTCTTTCATTTTAAGAATACCCTTCCTTTTGCATATATAGAACTCTTCTTGCTTTTTTTGCAAAATTCAATTCAATATGACATATATGTATGAAATACTAGCTATGTTCAAGGTGAGAGGTAGTGTATCATAATGGATACACATTTGGCTTTAGGGTCAGTCCATTTGAACTGTGTGTTTATGGACAAGTCATGTACTGTCTCAGTGAACTCTGCTACTCTATTTTTTTTTTGTCTTTCATTCTCGAAGAAGGCCATGGCATCAGGGAATTGATGCCATGACATGCATGTGAATTTGATTGAAGGGAGGGAACACTGTGCAAAGTCACCAGCCTCACTTTCTCCTCCAGAGCCATCTGGGTCCAATGGTCAGATATGAATCTGGATGATAGAAGATGGTCTAGGATGCAGTGGGAGATGCCTTTTCAAGTTCAGATCTTTATCAGGTCTTCCTCTGAGTGAGACAACATTCATTCAGTGATTAAGGCTAGGTAAGAAATGAGACAAAAAATGACCTCTTTGACCTAGCCAAAGAAAAAACCAAACAAGCGCACAAACAAAAGCAATCTAGGAGGGGAAGATATTCTGGGTTTCTGGTCAAAATGAAAATATTTTCTATGGACATTAACACTGAGTTAGTGATCAATGATCAAGTGGGCTTGGCTTGGGAGCTGCCAGTCTGCAAGAAGCAGAGTGATTTAAGTTTAGGCATGGTCAAAATTTACATTCCTTTCAACAGAGTTATCCTCTGTCCACACAGAGTAGGGCTACTCTCTAAGACTATAAATGACAAAGTTGTCAATCTGTATGTATCTGTGGAGGAAGTTGCCACACCAAAATCCCAAACATTGATAAAATCATGTACCTGGAATGCTGTATTCCTTGCCCAAAGTACTGTATGCATCACTTGGGAATACAAAAGTAATGTGCTGCAGTGTTTAAAAAAAAAGCAGTTTGTATACATTTATCTCATATGGACCCTACAAAGAGACACATTTTCATTCCCATTTTGCAGATAAAGAAACTGAATCTCATATAGGCTAATTTAATGGTCAAAAATCATATCACTAGTAAGTGATAAAGCAGGGAATCAAACTCAGATTCCAGATCCATTGATTTTCTATTACACTATATTTGATTACCATTATCAAGCACTGGAAAATACAGGGATGACAAAGAAACAGTCTATGCTGTAGAAGCTTGCAATCCCTCAGGGGTGATATACATATGTACAAATTGTAATATAAATGCCATAAGAGAAGTCCAAAGTACTAATGGATTTCAAAAACTTGAGAGATTACTTCCTGCTGAGGGAATGACTGTGGGCTCCATGGAGGAGTTACTATAGCTGAGATGAGCTTTGAAAGAGGCAAAATTTTGAGAAGCACTGAAGTAATTTGGGAGAAAATTCTAGGGAGAGTAATATCATGAATTTCATGGAAATAGCATGGACTTCAAGGAAACAGGAAATGGGGTTCAAGAGATAAATGAAAGGGGAGAGAGAGAAAAGTAACAGAAGAGAAAAAGAGAAGAGATATAAACAAAGAAAAGAAACTTACAGACAAAGAAACAGAGAGGAAAAAGAAGAGAAAGACATCAGAAACCCTACTTTCTGATGTGAGAATATAAAAATGAAGTTAGTTAGAATGGGGGGAGGGTACTGTCAATTTGTGGGGAAGTGGTATGATTTGTAAATGGTGGCCAAAAGTGTCTCAAAGGTCTAGTTCCAGGCAAGATAGGGTAAAAGTCCACATATAAGAGCCATAGGTGGTTCCAAGAGTACAATACAGAGTCATTGTGTGGAAGAAGTGGGAATGATGATTGGAGTAAAGGCAGAGTTCAGGGTACTCAGATAGTGTTGTAAGATTAGATAAGATTGGAAAGATAGGTTTCTGCTAACTTGTGGAGATAACAACGAAGTTTAGCCTTAGTGTCTAGCTCAAATAAATTATCCTACACAAAGGGGTGATAGACCAACTGTCTTCTACCTTGGCCAAACCCCTCTAGAAAACTGGATCCAATTCTGATTGGAAAGACAATCACCAAGTTGGTAATATCCATAGGACAAATTAGATAGCAAGGGAACATGAAAGTGTACCAAATGACAATCATTCAAAGGAAATGGCACTATTTAGCCTAGAGAAGAGAAGACTCAGGGGAAATTATACCTGCCTTCAAATATTTGACAGGTTGTCATGTTCAAGAGGAATTAGACTAGGTCTGCTTGGCCTGACAGAAAAAAAAACTGAGATCAATTAGTGGAAATTACAGGGAAGCAGATTTTAGCTCAACATTTTTATAATTATTGAATTATATACATACATAGTCATTTCACTTTGAGGTTATAGATTTATTTACTTATTTCTCTGTGTACATGTTATATTCCTTCCTTTTCCATTTCCCTCTTCTCCCAAAATAAATGTAAGATCCTTGTGGGAAGGAACATTTTTGTAAGCCTTATTAAATTGAACATTATATTTTTATAAGCCTTAATAAACTGAACTAAATTAAGAACTAAAAAATGTGATGTGAATAGAGAGACAATGGGATGACAAATAGAAATCCTAAAAGATTTCCAAAGGTTAGGATAATGGATAAAAAAATGAAACCTTTTTTGCAGAGATTATTTACCTTTTTTGTGATAGATCTCTTTTTCTCTGATGAAGCTTATAGAGCCTTCTCAGAATAATTATTTTTTAAAAAATAATCAAAGGAAATGATAAATTTCCAGTAAAAGGTTGGTGAAAATAAGGATGTAATTTCCCACTTCCAAGTTCACAGCCTCCTGAATTTTATTCAGAGGCATCTAGGTAGAATCATCATCAACAACAGCATTGAATCAAATTCAGCTTTAGACACTTACTAGCCTTGTGACCCTGGATAAATCACTTAATTTCTGTTTGTCTCAGTTTCCTAATCTGTAAAATGAGGAAAATAGTAGTACCTACCTCCCAGAGTTATTGTGAGGATCAAATGATGGTACATAATAAGTACTATATGTGTGTTAACTGTTTTTATTATATGAGGATGATGATGATGATGATGATGATGATAATAATGATTCATGGATCCCTCTAGGTTCTGTGGAGCCCAGGTTAAGAAATCCTATTTTATAGAGACAAATGTAAAATCCTACACTTGGATTAAAAATAAAAATCAACCATGCAAGTATAGGTAAGAAGATATAACAAACTGTTTGAAAAAGATATGGGGGATGCGTGATCTACAAGCTCAAGTAAATCAACAGAATGTCGCAGCTTCCAAAAAGTCAAATGCAAATGAGTTGTATATATAGAAGTATAGTGCCAAAAATAGGGGAAGAAATAATCTGTACTCTCAACAGACTACATTTGGACTATTGTATTCTGGTCTGGGACCTATCTACATTCTAACAATGACATTGTAAAACTGAAACATATCCAAGGGAGAGTAATCAGTTTGGTGAGGGGTCACTAAACTATGACATTCAAGGATGAATTTTAAAAAAAACAAACTTGTCTAAATGATTTCTAAGAAACCTTCCAATCTGAGATTATAGAATTCCAAAGGGTCATTAAATGGAGCTCTAATCTATTTACAAAAAAAATCCCTTTGTTTACCATAATAACCAATAAAACAATTTTTTACTAAGCAGCCACCTTATGTTGAAGCCTTGGTTGATTCTTGTCCTTCGTTATTGAAGAAGACCAAAATGATATCACTATGTTTGAGACAAATTACAGTGCATCCAACTATGACTGATCCAGACCAATATGAGCTCAGAATGCTTTACCACAGGTTGGGCACAAATCGTCCATGTGAACACCTGGGGTTGGTACCCTAAATTTAAGAATGTCATGTTTCCTTTGAGTTGCTTCAATTCTGCCTGACTTATAGAGTGCAGTACCTGCAGTGATGAGGGCATGCCATGCTGGGTGGTCCTGTGCCAGTATTTCCCATGTTGCACAATCAATTCTAAAGTTCTTCAAAGAGACCTTCAAGACGTCTCAGTATCACTGTTCCTGACCCCCTTGTGAGTGCTTGCCCTATGTGAGTTCTCCATAAAAATTTTTCTTTTGGCAAGCATACATCTGTCGGACTATCTGTAGTAATGTTGGAATGCTAGGCAGTTTAGTTCAAGAAAGGACTTCAGTGCCTGGTATCTTCTCCTGCCAGGTGATCTTCAGAATCTTCCTGAGACAATTTAAATGGAAGCGATTCAATTTTCTGACATGGCACTGGTAGATTGTCCAGGTTTCACAGGCATATACCAATGAGGTCAACACAACAATGTAGACCTTCAGCTGGTGGTCAGTCTAATTCCTCTTCTCTCTCATACTTTCTTTCAGAGCCTCCCAAATACTAAGCTAGCTCAGTAATGTGAGTGTCACCCTCATTGTCAGTGTGTCCCTCCTTGGAAAGGACACTGACAAAGTAAGTGAACTTGTCCTCAGTACTCAAAACTTCTCCATTTGCTGTAATCAATGGTTCCACATATGGATGGTGTGGTGCTGGCTGATGGAGCACTGTGTTTTCTTGGTGTTAATTGTTAGACCAAAATGAACACAAGCAGCAGAGAATCGATCCAGACTTTGCTGGATCTCAGCTTCAGAGCCTACATTGAATGCACATTCATCTGCAAACAGAAGATCATTCACTGTCACTCCCTCCACTTTGGTCATGGCTTTTGTAGCCTTTTCAAGTTGAAGAATTTGCCATCAGTGAGGTAGCTGACCCTGAGGCCATGCCATGTTCATCCTCAGTGAAGGCAGTTGATAACATGAATGAAAATATTATGATAGAAAGTATGGGAGCAAGGACACAGCCTTGTTTTACTCCATTGGTGATTGGGAAACCTAGAGAGTCCACTATCCAGAACCAGAACCCGGGCATGCATGCCATTGTGGAACTGACATATAATACTGATGAACTTCTCTGGGCAACCAAATTTTGACTTAATTTTCTATAAACCCTCACAACTGACAGTTGGTCGGATGTACAAATGTTGTATACAGACCTCTGTTCTGTTCCTGACATTTTTCCTGGAATTGTCAGGCAGCAAACACCATAACAACTGTTCTTCTACCTTTTCTGAAGCCACACTGGCTCTTAGAGATATGACCATCTTCCAGTTGAAGTATTAGCCTACTGAGAAGGACTCTGGCAATAATCTTACCAGCAATGACTAAAAGAAATGCCCCTGTCATTGTCACAGGACAATCTCTTCTCTTTATTATATAGAGATGGACGATGGAGGTTTCCTTGAATTCTTGGGGGATAACCTATTCACGCCATGCAACCTGGAAAATTTCAGTCAGTTTTTGGATGAGCAATGGACCCCCCACTTTTAGATCTCAATTGGAATGGAATCAGCACTAGGTGTTTTGCCACTTGAAAGGAGCCTAATGGCATTCAAAACTCTTCATCATTTGGAACTTCAGCTAGGGACTGATTGACTTCAACTTGAGGTAAACAATCAACGGCTTCTGATTTGATTGATGATAGTCTGTTAAGAATACTATGGAAGAGGGCAGCTACGTGGCGGAGTGGATAGAGCACCAGCCTTGGGGGTCAGGAGGACTTGAGTTCAAATCCAGCCTCATACTCTTAATAATTACCTAGCTGTGTGACCTTGGGCAAGTCACTTAACCTCATTGCCCCTTAAATAAAATTTCTAAAAGGAAAAAAAGAACACTATGAAGTGCTCAGTATATCTCTCTAGGATCATGTCCCTATTGTTAATCAATACAGATCCATCAGCACTGTGTAGTTGAGATGCACCATAGGTCTTTGGCCCATAAATAGCCTTCAGGGCATCATAAAAGCATTTTGGTTTCTCATTATCTGCATAAAAATGAATTTCATCTGCCTTCTCACTGATCCAAGGGCCCTACATCCCTCTAAGCTTTACTTGAAATTTACTTTTAAACTCTTTACTAAGGGGGAAGAGAAGGAAGAATATAAAGTTTAGAAAAAACATGGTACCCATCTTCAAGGAACTAATAGAATAAATGAGAAATAAAATAAAACAGATGAATATATTATGTGATAATATTTAAATATATTAGATAATTGCAAAATTAAGTATTATGAGAAGAATGATAAGGAAATTCATTACCTATTGAGAGGGGAAAATGTTTCCTAAAGGAAAAGATGTTTAAATTGGATGCTATAAGATGAATAGAAATTTAACAGGTGAAATGGGGGTGGGATTGGATGAAGATATTCCTAGAATAAGGAAATACCTGAGCAAGAGTTCAAATGTGTTATCAAATTTGCAGATTTCATAAAAACTTGGCAAGGATACCAAATATGTTGGGATAAAATTCACTATAATTCACTACAATCTTCAAGCCTAAGGCAGACAAATGGAGTCCTAAAATTACAAATAAAATTTCATAAACAACAAGATAACTCAGGTCAAAGCTCCAAAATATTGAAAAAGTAAAGTCAGGTCTGTTAATTGTGCCAAAGACACAAACACCAGCTTTCTCATTTTACCTGATTTTGTGATTTTCATTATTGGATTCAAACAGTTTTTTAGAAATAGTGAAGATAGTGAAAACATTGAAGAGATAAATGATAAAAGAGTAGAAGGAGAAAAAAGAGATGGTCAAAGATATCTAGGTCTTCAAATTGATACTTTTATGACACAAAACTTTCTTGTCTTTAAAAGCACACATAGTCTGCAAATATATTTTTGCTTTCTATATATCTCTGCCAAAATCTCTATAATTCTGTCATGCAAAATAGCAAAGGGTTGTAGGAAAAAGGGTCTGTAAAAATGCTGAGATGTATAGACAGATTAATGAAGTTTCTGTCTATTCATTCTAATTTGTAAACAGCCCTGCAGTTGTCAAAGATTAAAATCAGCCTCCAGAAGACCATACATAGGGCTCCATCTGAGTGATTTTTATAGCATATCAAAGAAAGTATAAAATCAGATAAGTCATGATGCCTGGCTTTTAAGCAACCGAAATTTCTTGTTAGACAAAATGGTACCCAAACTTGTTTACTTGACAGCTCAGCCATTAATTTAAGAAAGGTTAAAATGAATAACCACCCAGGTTACAGTTGCCTTGCTGGAATCCCTCTCCTATAATCTCATAGTTTTTTCACCTAATTAATTTTCCCTTTCCTTGCACCAGAGTTTCATAAGTGTATCTTGTTTGGAGGAGATTAAGAGTCACACACTTCATTAGCAAGGTGTAAATTATCAGAGAGACCCTCTCCATCCACCTGCTTAATTGGGTTAATGAAGCATCTCTGTGGGGCCTTGCTAAGGCAGCAATCCTCTCTGCTCTCTGCAGATTTTTACCACTGCTGTTTGAAAAACAGGGAAGGTTTTAAAGCTGTCGCCAGCCTGCATTTTTTCCAACAAACAAAATCTTTTTCTTAAAAGTTTGACTTGGTTACCAGTATTAGGGAGTCCCAAATGTATCTTCTCAAGGGAAAATGACCTACAGATGTGTATAGTTTAGTTGGTTTTTTTTTTTACACTCTTCCCTCTCTATTTCACTTTTTAAGGGCTAATATATTCCATGATTCTACTCTCAAATTGGTGCTACACATCTCTGTTTAAGAGAGCCAACTTGTTGCTAGGCTCTTGTTGACCTACCTTGTTATTAAATCCCTATTCTAGGATCTTTATTTAAAGTCAAAGTTGTATGAAGGAAAAAATGCATCAGAAATCAATAAATCAAAGGCCATGAATTTTATCCAAGAATGTTTTAAAGGAGAAAGAAAAACATCAAACCAATCATATGTATAGTATGATATGACATTTATTTCAATATAACTTATTTTTGCAATTTTTATTCATTTTACAGTTAGATATAAAAAGACCACAAAAAGAACATTTTCATTTATACAGCACAATAGAAATGATTTAATATGAATTTCCATTTCATAGTTTACTTTTTAAAAAAATTTTATAGCTTTTAAAGTTACTCTGTTCTTCTGTGCTTCCTTCTAGGTCTTCTTTTGTTCTTTTTTGGTATTTTTTTAAATATAACTTATGATTGTATTATTGCTCTGAATTAAAGCAAACATTTGAACCATGCTTTCTAAGAAGAATTGAAAAACATACTATTTCTAAGAAAAATTAAATAAACTACTTTAGTTGAGTAGGATTGACTACTTATTAATATTACTTTACTGTTATTGAATGAATAGGGGTATTATTGAAAAATAATACAAGAAACACATTGGATTTAAAGTGGATACAATTTGCATCTTTAAATGATTATAATGCTAAGATACATGCTGATTAATAAAATTAAATTTAAAAAAGAAAATAAGTTAAAGAAGCTATTATATTTATGTTTTTGTGATCACATACTAAATTTCTTTTCCCTTATCCAAACACTGAATCAGTCCAACCTGAATGACCAACAGAAAAATACTTTACTTCTACCTTTTACCTTAGACTGTGTTTCATAACAAAAAGATGTATGATGAAAAAACTAGATAGCCAATAACTTAGACTATTCCATAATGAAAAGAAAGATGTATAATGAAAAAAAAACCAGATAGCCAGTACTGAAAAGTGATCATAAATTTTTAGGACTTCTATTTCACTTCTATCATATTAGAGTTGAGAAAATTGAAGCCCAGGAAAGTTTAGTGATTTCCCCAACTTCACAGAGACCATAAGCATCAGAAATAGGATTTATTAGCTAGGCCCCCTGAATTCAGAATAATGTTCCTTCCATAGGTCACAGGTGCAAAGTAGAACCATTTTCCCCTTCCCTCTAAATGTGTTTTCTCTCAAAAATAAAGAATAGAATAAAAGGACATAGGAATGGGGATATGATACAGGGAGAGGGGGGAATTCACAGAACTATGTCGTTATATATTTTGGGGGCCACCTGAATTAAAAGTATGCAAATAGAATTGAATTCCTACTATGATATTCATTATTATTTGGTTACCTGCCTTCAGCACACTGAGATACAAAACTGAGATCACTTCTCATGCTTTGAACAAACTTCTGTACAGACAATATCACACCAAACACATATACATAACAGAGCATGAAAAAAATGTTTCCTTCTTTCTTTCTTGTGCTAGGAGTTCAGTGGAGTGATGGCAAATAATTAACATTAAGGTAGGGGAGGGATAAGAATTTACATGTGACAGGCACTCTTTTACAAATATTATCTCTCTTGATTCTCACAACTCTGGGAGAAATGCATAGGGGTGTTATTATCAATCCCATTTTACAGTTGAGGAAACTGAGGCCAATAAGTTTTTCTCTTTTTTTAAGGTATTTTTTTGGAAGGCAATGGTGTTAAGTGGCTTGCCCAAGGACACACAGCTAGGTAATTATTAAGTGTCTGAGGCTGGATTTGAACTCAGGTACTCCTGACTCCAGGTCCGGTGCTCTATCCACTGCACCACCTAGCTGCCCCCAATAAATTTTTGTTACCAATGCTGGGCAGGGAGAAACTACACATGACACAATTTTAAATTTAATCTGCATCATTAATAATTTTCTTCACTTTTTTTAAATCTAGGCAAGCAACAAAATAATAAAGTCCTAATTAATAGCATCTATTGATTCCCAAGATGTAAATGCAAACACTGAAAATTTAACAGAGAGCTCTCACAATCTGACTGCAGTATACCCCTGGATCACAGGATGATTTAATGTGAATCATATTCAAATTTTCTCATCACTTAGGTCAACACTAATAATGCCTATATGATAGGATATGTAAGAATTTTTATTATTGTTGGACAATTAACTAAATGGCAAATGAATCTATTTTCATTCAAGTTTCCTAATATTAAGATTAAGTTCTTAATTCTCATCCTGGTTACAATTTAGTATGTTGTTAAGATATTTTAAGAAAGAAAACAAAACTTGCATTTAAGAGTAGGTGCCTTATTCATTTTCTTTATAAGTATTCCCTGTGAAGTCATATCTATCTCATTTTTTTGCATGATATCTTCTCCAAGACAACATTCGTTAACAGGTACTACACTGACCTAAAAGAACTAGCTAGATTGTGTGACAAGTATTTAGTTCTCAGTATTCAGGGAGATACTTCCCCTTTTCCAGTAATGTCATGAGTTAATTTTCTATTTTTTCTTAAAAAATAAAAACAAAAATAAAAACTCTCCATTGATTCCTGGATATCCCAAAAGGTAAAATTCAGCAGTACATTCTCCATATAGAGAGTGAATATATATGGGAGTCATGGTCTCTAATCTGCTTTAGAGCTCATTCTAGATCATGTCTTTGGAAGCAAGTCAGCTGAGAAAAACATTTTAATTCAAACTAAGTTTCATTAACCTTTACTGCTGCAGGCACACTATCCCCAGTGTTTACTGGAGAACTGTACATTATAACTGCAAGTCAGTTTAATCATCTGCAAATGTTAACCTGCCCTGACAGCTATTGATATTATTCTCAGTTTGCAAATACTTTCCACAGTACTGGTAAGAAATTGGATCTATTGGGAGAGCCACCTGCAATGTCAGGTGAATCTTAAGAATGTGGGTGTGGTCTTAGGCAGAGGCATGCATATCATAATTTATTAGTGTTGTTCAACCCAGTTTTTATTTTTTAAAAGATAGTTTTATAAATAATCAGGAAAATTTTTTTAATCAGAAAAGCACCTAAAACTTAACTAAACTTAAATTGTTTTAAATTAACAACTTAATTTTTCTTTGAAAATAGAAATTTAAACTGAGACACAAAGCTTGATTTCTTGAGATATTCTGATTTGCATAGGTACATAGACCATCTATGACCATATAAGGCTTACCTGATCAAAAGTTGTATAAGCTGACTTCACAGTGTTATCTCACCATGTGAACCTAGATATGAGATTTACAAAAAAAAAAAAACTCACATCTTTTCTTTCTTTTCATTCTTCTTTTAGAGTTCCAAATTCTCTCCCTCCCTCTAGCTCCTCCCTAATCCATTGACAAGGCAATATAATACCTATTATACATGTAAAGTCATGCATAACATATTTGTACATTATCCATGTTGCCAAAAAAATAAAAAAGGTAAAAGCAATATGTTGTAATCTTCCATTACAGTTCATCATTTTTCTCTCTGCAGGTAGACAGTATTTTTAGTCATGAGTCATTTGTAATTATCTTGGATCACAATATTGATCAGAGTAGCTAAGTCTTTCATAGATGATCATTGTTACAATAGTACTGTTATTGTTGTACAATGTTCTTTTGGTTCTGCTTCTAGCACTTTATATCAGTTTATGTGTCTTCCCAAGTTCTTTTAAAAATTATTCTCTCTGTCATTTCTTAAAGTACAATAGAATTCCATCACAACATATACCATAATATGTTTAACCATTCCCCAACTGATGATCATCCCCTCAATTATTAATTCTTTGTCGCTATCAAAAGAGTTGTTATAAATATTTTTTTCCATATGGGTCCTTTTCCTTTTTCTTTGATCTCTTTGAGATGAGGACCCACTAATGATACTTCTGGATCTAAGGATATGCAGTTTTTTAATCCTTTTGGCATAGTTCTAAATCATTCTGCAAATGATTGGATAAGTTCAAAACTCCACCAGCAATGCATCACTGTACCTGTTTTTCCCATCTTCCCTCCAACATTTATCATTTTTATTTTCCATTATATTAGCTAATCTGATAAGTGTGGGGTGGAATCTCAGTTGTTTTAATTGACATTTCTCTAATCAACAGTAATTTAGAACTTTTTTATATCACTATTAATAACTTTGATTTTTTCCTTCTGAAAATTATCTGTATCCTTTAATTATTTACACACTGAGAAATGACTTTTATATGTATAAATTTGACTCAACTCCTTATATATTTGAAAAATAAAGCATTTATCAGAGAAACATGCCAGAGAAAATTATCCCTTTTTCCTGCTTTCCTTCTAATTTTTATCTACTTTGGTTTTTTGGGTACAAAACTTTTTTTAATTTCATGTAATCAAAATTATCCATTTGTTGATCCTTTCTATTTGCTAATTGGTTGTAAACTTTTCCTTTATCCATAGATCTGACAGGCAGACTCTTCCATGTTCCATTAATTTACTTATAGTAAATTACTTAAATTATATATATAACTTATATATATATATAACTTATAGTTAAATTAGTTACTTATAGTAAATTAACTTAACTCCATTATATTTAATTCAAATATCCATTTTGATCTTATCTTGATATATGGTATTAAATGATGTTCTATATCTAGTTTTTGACAAATTGCTTTCTAGTTTTTCAAGTAGTGAGTTCTTGCACCCCAAAACTTAATTTTGGGGGTTTATCAAACACTAGATTACTATTGCCATTTATTACTGTATATTTTGTACCTAATCTGTCCACTCATCAACATTCTATTTCTTAGCTAGTGCCAGATTGTTTTGATGATTAGTGCTTTGTAGCAGTTTGAAATCTGATACGACTAGGCTGTCTTCTTTCACTTTAAAAAAAATTGATTCCTTTTATATTCTTGTTCTTTTGTTCATCTAGATGAGTTTTGTTTATTTTTTTCTAGCTCCATAAAAATTCTTTGGCTGTTTGATTGATACAGCACAGATAAGTAAATTAAGCAAGGTAGACTAGTAATTTGTATTTTATTGGTTTGGTTTACCCATGATCAATTAATATTTCTCCAGTGGTTTAGATTTTTTTATTTAAATGAAAAAGATATTTTATAATTGTGCTCATTTGGTTCCTGGTTTTGATTTTGCAGGTATGCTCTAATGTACTTTATAATATCTGCAGTTATTTTAAGTTGAATTTTTCTTTCTATCTCTTCTTGATGAGCTTTGTTGGTAAGATATAGAAATGCTGATGATTTATGGGAATTTATTTTCTATCTTTCCACTTTGTAAAGTTTTAATTGTTTCAACTAGATTTTGAATAGATTCTCTAAGATTCTCTAAGTATACTATCATATCATCTGCAAAGAGTGATAGTTTTGTTTCCTCATTATTCTTTCTCCTTTTTCTTGTCTTAGAAATGTGCTAATATTTCTAATATAATTGAATAATAATAATGATAATGATATTCTAATAAAATATTGAATAACAGTGGTGAAACAAAGATGGACATCCTTGTTTTTGCTTTTGTTATTCAGTACTTCACTTCACAACTTCACACAACTTCAGTTGTGTCTAACTCTTTGGGACCCTTTTATCCTCCGCTATCACTCAAAGTTTGTTCATGTTCATTGTTTCTATGACATTATCTATTCATCTCATCCTATTACATCTTTTCTTTTTGCCTTCAATTACCTCTCATAGCTATATATATATTACTATTAGAAAAACCACAGTTTTGATTATATGGGCCTTTGTTGGTAGGGTAAAATCTCTACTTTTTAGCATGCTGTCCATATTTGCCATAGCTTTCTCCCCAAGGAGAATCTTTTAATTTCACAACTTCAGTGACAATCTACAGTGTTCTTTGAGCCCAAGAATACAAAATATGACACAACTTCCATTTCTTCTCCCTCTATTTGCAGGAAGTGATGGGACTAGTTGACAGGATTTTTGTTAAAGTTCAATTCAGCTCTTTTCTTTAACTCTCATCAAGACTCCTTAATTCCTTTTCACTTTCTGCCATCCTTGTTTTAACTGTGATCTTATTAGGAAGGCTTCTAACATCCTCATTTCAGATAACGCTTGCTTTTGGCTTAGATAGATACTACTTATCATTTTAAGAAAGCCTTCATTTGGTGTGGTTAGGTGGCGCAGTGGATAGAGCACCGGCCCTGGAGTCAGAAGTACCTGAGTTCAAATCTGACCTCAGACACTTAATTATCTAGTTGTGTGGCCTTGGGCAAGCCACTTAACCCTATTTCCTTTGCAAAAACCTAAAAAACCCTCCGTTTATTCCTAGCTAATGTTTTTAATAAGAATAGGTGTTGTATTTAGTCAAGGGCTTTTTTCTGCATCTCTTGGATTAACTAAATGATTTTGTTGTTTTCTTATTGATTTGGTCAATGGTGTTTATAGTTTTCCTAATATTGAACTAGTCCTGGTTTTAATCCTTCCTGATGCTGTGTATATATGATCTTTGCAATTAATTATTATAATCTCCTTTCTAGTATTTTATTTAAAATAAAATTTTTCACCAATATTCATTAAGGAAATTGACCTATAATTTTCTTTTTCTGTTTTTGCTGATTCTAGTTTAGGTATCAAAATCATATTTGTAATAAAGGGAATTTGTAGAGTTCTTTCTTCAGCTAATTTTTTTTAGGTTTATTTATTTATTTTTTTTTGCAAGGCAAATGGGGTTAAGTGGCTTGCCCAAGGCCACACAGCTAGGTAAGTATTAAGTGTCTGAGGCTGCATTTGAACCCAGGCACTCCTGACTCCAGGGCCGGTGCTTTATCCACTGCGCCACCTAGCTGCCCCTTTACCTAATTTTTTTAAATAGTTTAAATTAATTAATTAATTAAATTAATTGTCCTTTAAATATTTAGTAAAATTCACTTGTTAATCCATCTAGTCCTAGGAATTTTTTCTTTGGGAGCTTATTTATGGTTTATTCAATTTCTTTTTCGAAGATAGGGTTAAGTATTATATTTTCTTTTCTATTAATATGAGAAATATTTATTTTTGTAAATATTAGCTCATTTCATGAAGAATGTCAGTTTTATTGGCTTAAATAACTGACAATTGATTTGACAATCAAATAACTTCTAATAATTACTTTAATTTCATCTTCATTGGTGACACATTCACTTAAAAATTTTTTTGATATTGATAATTTAGTTTTCTTCTTTCTTTCTTTAAATCAAACCAATTATTGGCTTACATATTTTATTGCATTTTTCATAAACCCAATTTAGTTTATGTATAAGTTTTTTAATTTTTCAATTTTATTAATTTCTCCTCTGATTTTTAATTTTTCTATTTTGGTGTTTAGTTGGAAATTTATCATTGATTCTTCTTCTAGTTTTTAATTTGCATCCCCAATTCACTAATCTGTTCTTTCTTTTTTCTTTCTCTCTTTACAGATATACATTTTCTTCTAAGTATTGCTCTGGCTGCATCCCACAAATTTTTACATGTTATCTCATTTTTGTCATCTTAAATTGATCGCTTCTATGATTTGTCTTTTGATACACTCATACTTTAGGAATAGATTATTTAGTTTGCAATGCATTTTTAAATTTTGCTTCCATGCCTTTTTATTGAATGTAATTTTTATAACTTTGGTTTGAAAATATACATTCAATATTTTTGCTTTTCTGCATTCAAAATATGCATATATATACACACACATATGTTTATACTAGTATGTATTCATATGTGTGTGTGCATGTTATATAGTTATGTATAGAAAGTAGAATATGGACTGACTCCTGAAGAAATTCAGGGCAGTCAGGAGGTAGAAACGAGGGAGAACATTTTGGGCATGGGAGACAACTAATAAAAAGGTGCAGGAAATGGAAAGGCTCATATAAGTATACTACTTATATGGGGACTGGGAATTTTTTCTTGTCAGCTGATTTGCTATGTTGTTAATTCTTTAGTTTTGTTTTAAATTAATATGGCTGACTGATAAAGGTAAACATATTGATATGGGATCATCAGCAGTGATTTTAAATGGATCCTGATTCATGAAGTACCTTGAATATAGGGAAGACTTTGCTTATATAAAAGACTTTGCAAGCACTAATATTGATATTATTTTATCTTATTTTATTTTAAGACTAGATCACCCCATCTCTCCGAAGCTGAAAGTGCAGTGTTACTTATATATCTAATCTTACTGATGATCAGCAAAGGAGTTGTAATCTGAGCTAGCTCACCTCTCTTTAGACAACCTGTTCTTCCCCTTTCCCCCCTCTCTGGGACTCACCACATTGATACTAAGCTTACTGTGTATATATATATATGTATGTATATATATGTATGTTTGGCTTAGCTCAAGAACTCCAGAGATCTACCAGCCTCAACCCCACCCTAGTGCATGGGATTAGTCATGTGCCAACATGCCCAGCCTCTTTGAAAACTTTAAAAAAGCATCATATGCTGCTATCATCATCATCATCATCATCATCATCATCATCATTTGACTATATGAACTAAAATTCCAACTCTACTGTGACTTTGAAAAACCTCATTGAAATTGTTTCTTCGGGGCGGCTAGGTGGCGCAGTGGATAAAGCACTGGCCTTGGAGTCAGGAGTACCTGGGTTCAAATCCAGTCTCAGACACTTAATAATTACCTAGCTGTGTGGCCTTGGGCAAGCCACTTAACTCCATTTGCCTTGCAAAAAAAAAATTGTTTCTTCACCTGTAAAATAAAAGATTTGAACAATAGCCTGGGGTTTGACAAAATCCAACAACACAAATTATTGGAAAAGGACTTTGAAAAGCACTTCCATAAGAAATGGAAAACAGTTCAGTAGAATTAGGGTGCCAGATAAGCATTTTATGTCATAAAATTAATTCCAAACATATAAATGACCCTAATTTAAGAGGTCAAATTATTTTCTTTGAACTGGAAATCTGTAAGTACATTTCAGAGCTATAGTTTAAAGTGAATTCATAATCAAAGAGATGATTGTTACAAAAGAAAAAACATAATTTTAATTGTATAAAATTAAAGGTTGTGCATAAAATTTCAGTTTGTTTAGAATCTTCTTTTAAAAACCAATAACTAAAAAAAAGTTGGCAATAAATATTTCTAATTAGAAATTCACATTTATATATCACTTTAATGTTTGTAAATCACTTTAAATACATTAACTTACTTGACTCTCATAGTTCCAGGAATCAGGAACTATAGATGTTATTATTTTCACTTTACAAATGATAAAACAGGATAAGATAGCTTAAGTAGCTTGCCCATGGAAAGGTAGAATTTGAACTGAAGTTCTACTATATAAGATACATGGGAAATTTATACAAATCTGTAAAACAGATATTTCCCAATAGATTCATGATCAAAGAAAGATATTAACAGTTTTAAAAAAGAAGAAATGCAAGCTATTTACAACTATGTTCTAATTTACTAAATAGAAAAATATAAGCAAAAATAATTCTGAGATTGTCCCATATACTCAACATATTTTCAAAACTAATAAATGATAGAAAGAATGTTGAAGACACTGGAAAGGTAGATATACAATAACAAACTATCAGTGAAGCTGAATGGACCAACCATTCTGGAAAATAATTTGTAATTCTGTAAGAAAAAATTAGTAAGATATTCAAATCCTTTGACCCATCAATTTCAAAGTTAGAATACGCCATATAAATCAATTTAGAAACAATTATTACTTTCTATATGCTAGGTATTCTGAATAAGAGATACAAAAGTAAAAAGTATACCAAAAAAGAGATATAAAAAAGGGAGTTTCTGCCCTCAAGAAGTTTTTTTTCCCTCCCTAATGGAAAGATATATTACATATATAAGTGAGGCATATACATATATATATATGGCAGCTAGGTGGTGCGATGGCAAACACTAGCCATGTGACTCTGGGAAAGCCACTTAACCCTGTTTGCCTTTTTCCCATCTGTCAAATGAGCTAGGGAAGGAAATGACAAACCACTCCAGTATTTTTGCCAAAAATAATTTTAAATGGGATTGTGAAGAGTCAGACATGACTGAAAAGTAAGTGTAGGGAAAGTGCCTCCCCCCCAAAAAAAATATAATCACAAGGTGCTAATGAAGTATTAAACTAATTAGACTGATCCCTTTCTAAGGTGTGAACAACATTTTCTAATTGAGTTAAGAAGGAGGACAAGCAAAATGGTTATACTGGAAGAAGGGGTGGGTTGTGGAGGGGCTAACTAGCTAACTCAGGGGTGTTCCAGAGAGTTCTAAATCAATAGCCAGAAGAGTCAAGGAAAAAAATGCCATGTGGAGAGAATAACTTTTGAGTGTAGGGAAGAACTCTTTTTTACCCAAGAATGCCTATTGACCAAGTTGGGAGTATTGGTCCAGGAGGAGATTAGGAATAGCTTTTTATAGAAGGGTGGCAGTTGAGTAAAGTCTCAAAGAAACCCAGTAATTCTTAGAAATGGAGTATAGAAAACAGCTAGCACAAGGATGCGAAAAAGGAGAGATGGATTGTAGTGTATGTGCTGCAATAAAGTTGACTAATAATGGCTGGTAATAGAAATGGTAGAGAGGTGATAGACTACAAGTGAAAACAAGGATTACATTGTTAATTTTTTAGTTTATTTTGTTTAGATGTACTTTGTTACAAGAGAAGGTATTTTTGTAGGGGGTGATATTAAAGATTGTTAGCTATGTTAAAAAATAAAAATAATATAAAATCAAGAGGTTCAACTAGATGGCATCTAAATTTCTTCCAGTTCATGAGTTATACTTTAATTATTAGACTATAAATATTATTCCCTGACATCTATTCATTTGTTTCTTTGCAAGAGTTACTGCTTACTTCCTACACTATAATTCTTTTAATATTATATCTATTGTTTTCCATGCTACATTTTTTTTAGATTTATTCAATTATTATTCATGAAAATGCAAGATATTTCAAATGGTACACCAGGTCTGGAGTCAAGATGACTGGAGTTCAAAACTAGCCTCAGATAGACCCTGGGCAAGACACTGATCTGTTTGCCTCAATTTTCTCACTATAAATTGGAGGTAATAATAGCACCTACCTCCCAAAATTGTTGTGAGGATCAAAAGAGATGATTGTAAAGTACTATTTAAGTGCCTGACAAAGAGTTAAGTGCTATGTAAATGTTCGTTATTAGTATTATTAAAAGAAGTTCATAATTTCTTATACAACCCTCATTCTCCTTCCTCTTTGTACATTGAAATGTATTTACTAATAATAAGTAGATTTCATGATAAAAAAGGAAAAATGAGATTAAAAAAGGAAAAATAAAAAAAGAATAAAAATAAAGTCAAAATGCCACCTAGATGCCATTTTCTACTTATGTCTTCAAAGTCATTAGAGATATATCCCAGGTTTCTTTAGGATGTATTATTTGTCCATATGGGAATCAGCACAAATGGGCAGGGGGGTCTATGGGCTTTATGAGTCTTGGTAAGCTCTCTGTCACATCTTGAATATAAGTTCAATAGAAACCAAATACATATGTATATATACATATATATCAATTAATCATGTCAGATGGACATATATCTCAGTAGGAAGTCATAAATCACCACAGTGTAAAAGTAGAGATGCTCTAGGGACTTTCCCTAGACGGAGGCCTGCTGATAGCCTCCAATAGATTTCCAATAGATTCATGATCAAAGAATGATATGACCAGTTTTAAAAAAAGAAGAAATGCAGGGCAGAGCCAACTTCTCTTAGGCACTCTCTCCAAAATATTTCAAAAACCTTAAAATTATGGCTCTAACTAAATTTTTGAGAGACAGAACCCACAGAAAGATCCAGTGAGGCAGTTTTCCAGCCCAAGGTAACCTGGAAAATAGTGGGAAGGCTCTGTTCCACAGGGTTGGAGGGGCTGCAGCTCCGGAGTGAAGCAGTTTCAACCTTCCGAAAACAGCCCCAGGATAACTGGGAATACTTGTTCCCAGCAGCAGAAGCACTTTCCTGATCTGCACCCCAGGGAACACCAAACACAACTTGGAAGATCAGCAGAGAGACCTCTGCGCAAGCCCAGGCCAGTGTGGCCCTCCTCAGCACAGCCTAGATCCCAGGAAACAGACACTGGCCTGTGGAGCCACCCAGCAGGAGCCACCTGGCAGCTACGCCCTGAGTGCTAAGCCCACAGAAGGTAAGGGAGTGGAGGGAGACTACCAAGGTCTGTCCTCTGTCCCTGGGACAGAACTCTGGAGATTTAACCACATTCAGACCCTGGTCGCCCCCCATAGAGCAGGGACCCCCCCCACACACAACCCCTGGGGCAGAGGGGTGTACTTGTGGGTCATTCAACCGACCAGGAGAGCAGTCAGAACCTCCCATACTGAGGTCCTTGTGGGAGGGGTGTCCCAATAATACTCAAAAGATAAAGAAGTACCCCAAAACCAGGCACAAGCCGGGGAAATGAGTAAACAGGGGGAAAAAAAGGAACTGACCATAGACAATTCCTTTGGTCCAAGGTAGGATCAAACCACACAATCAGAAGATGAGAAAGTCTCAGTTTCTGTATCTAAAGACTCCAAGAAATATAGAAGTTGGGTACAGACTATGACAAAGCTCAAAAAAGATTTTGAAAATCAAGTAAGGGAGATAGAAGAAAAATTGGGAAAAAAGAAGAAATGCAAACTATTTACAATCATGCTCTAATTTACTAAATAGGAAAATATGTTTTCTCTCCAAGGGTCCAGTTCGTACTGAGAATAGACCCAAAAGTAACTTTACCTTGGACCAGAAATTCATTTTTACTCTGATCTAACCCTTGCTAATCACTGAAAACTCATTCGAAATATTTTATTCTGTACTTTATTGGTCACTTGGATGTGCTTGCCTAGGGTCAGAGATCAACAATTATAGAAGATGAGTAAATAAGGGCTGAATAGTGATCTCTGACCCCAGGCAAGCTCACATCCAAGTGACCAATAAAGTACAGAATAAAATATTTCGAATGAGTTTTCAGTGATTAGCAAGGGTTAGATCAGAGTAAAAATGAATTTCTTAGTATTTATCTGACTTAGACATCTGTTGATCCTTTTCAGCATGACTTCCAATGATTCCCTTAATTATGAAAGCCCCTATTCATATTCACTCATTTTTCAGATTTGTCTGACATTTTGTGACCTTGTTTGGGGTTTTCTTCAAAAAGATATTGTGATTTTCTGTTTCCTTCTCAAACTCATTTTATAGATGAAGAAATAGAGGTAAACAGGGTTAAATGACTTGCCCACAGCTAAGTGTCTAAGGTCAAATTTGAATTCAGATCTTTTTTTTTAATTTTTGTGGGGAAATGGGGTTAAATGACTTGCCCAAGCTCACCCAGACCACATTTGAACTCTGTCCTCCTGACTCCAGCGTCTGTATTCTTTCCACTGCGCCACCTAGGTGCCCCTGAACTCAGATCTTAACTCCAGGCCTGGCACTCCATCCACTATACTCGCCTAACTATACTATGAAAGCTCCTCCATGATACCAAACCAGAAAGATTTTATTCTTCCAGAACATGATGATTTGATAATGGCAAAATCTAGACTTAAATTATAAATATATACTATGGTATGCCCTCATGTTTGCAATTTTTAAAGACTGATAATACTTTTTATAGCTAGTGATTTCCCAAGTTGGTATCACTTCTGGTTGATTGTTAGTCATTGATTCTTCCTAAAGAAGTGAGAGATTACCAAACTTTAAAAAAAAAAGTCTGGCATTTTTTTCACAATCAAATTAATTGTAAATCCAAATAACTATTAGATAACTTTAGCACTTAAAACTGTCATATACCTTTTTATTTATAGTATTATTTATTTTTAACCTAATATTAGTATAAATAAATAGTCATTGGGGTGCTGGAGCCAGCTCTATTACTGTTTATATATCTACCCACCAGCTTGTCTGGCTGATTCTCCATCCATCTGTCTGTCTGTCTTTGTCTCTCTGGTGTTGTGAGCTTGAATTAACCAGGTGTGCCTGTTTCTTCCCTTTATTGACATTTCTTTGGCAGAAAGTACAAGTAATTTTGGCAAAAAGGTATTATCAAGATCAAGTTAGAAAACAGCTTACAAGAGCAGCTTGTTAAATTTTCATTGTGCATATTTGCTTTTCAAAATTGGCAAATGCTACAAATCAAGGCTTGCTTTATTGTTTTCTTGGTTGTTTAGACTTTAAAAAATGGATAAACTGATGTTAAAGCAGATTAAATTTTAAACTGCATTCCGCATCCTTTGGGAGACCTGGTTGTTAAATATTTACCAGCACATCCTTGGATGAAGTTACAGCTATAGTTATTCATATAGATAATTAGAATAATAGCTAATTTTAATAGCTCTAGGAATAATTAATAGAGATAGAGCTCTAGATATTTTATTTAGTATGAACCTTCCTTTATTTCATCAAATCATTTTCTCTAGGATCACTTTTGCTTATAGAAAGGAATAATAGAGTAGTCTCTGGGGTCCAAATTTGGATCTAATTGCCTTTTACAATTGACTTTTTCTCATCTAAAGAAAGACAATTACCAATCTTCACCGAAACTTAATGTTTTTCCAGCTTTTGATGACCAGGTGAAATGCTGACTGTCTTCTAGACCCTGTAAAAACAAAGCAGGACAGCTAAGGTGAGCTGCAGATGAACTGTCAATTTCTTGCCAACTGCAAAAAGGGATATATTCAAACCGCAGTAGTCCTTTTGAGAATCCATTGATGCCAGGCACCATAAGAAGGAAATGTGTGTTGGCAGGTTTTGTTATTTTTTAACTTGACCCTGATAATACCTGCTGAGTTACCTGTGCTTTCTGCCAAAGAAGTGTCAATAAAGGGAAGAAGTCCACACACCTGGTGAATTCAAGCTCTCAATGCCAGAGACAGAGGCAACAGAGTCAGACAAACAGGCATGTAGACAGACAGATAATAACAGAAAATAAAACCATGCAATAGAAACTACAGAAAAGGAGGAAGGGTAATGAAATAATTTAGACAAATTTTTCTATGAAAGTTTCTAATATCATATTTTACAACAGGGGAACGTCAGTAATGATTAAGTAATGTGGAAGCTCCACAGTGTGAAAACACTATGCTTCAGGTGCAGAGTATTGTTCTGGAACTCAAAATGAAACTCTGCACCATCATGATACTAGATTAGGATTTTTCAGATGTCTGTTCTGTTTGGTTGGATGACAAAGCTCTATGTATTTTCCCAAACCCTTGTGGTTAAAATACTAAGATCACTGTTTCTGGCTTATGTTCTCCTGGAAGATATTTATGAAAAAAAAATTTTATAAAGACTTCTTATTTTGAAATAGAGATATTTCTCAGTATCCTGCGCATTCCAAATCCCCGTAGCACCCTTCCTTGTCACAAAGAAAAACAGTTAAGCAAAACCATTTGACAAAGTAATCACTTCTGATAAGGTGGACATTTGACATTGATGGTTTCCTACCTCCCTAACAAGAGGAAGGAAGCATGTTTCATCATCTATCCTCTGGAACCAATATTGACTGATACCTTTAATCTGAGTTCAACTGTGTTTTATTATTGTATTCACTCAAGTTACTATAGCCATTGTATATATAATTCTCTGAATTCTGCTTTTTTGGTCCAATACTACATTTGATTCTTCCTAAGCATCTCTGAACTCCTCATACTCATCATTTCTTATGACATAATAATGTTCCACTATATATTCACATTCCTAATTTAGAGAATGCTAAAACTAATCAGCTAAGGCACAGTCAGAAGATCAGATCAAAAGGATAACTTGTTTTGGCTTATCACCAACTGAAAACTTTCATTCCAAAAAGTTGTAAGCATTAGTTCATTGTCAAGTTCATTGGTGATATAATTATCAGGCCTTGTACTATAGGAAAAAGTGCATTAATTAATGTGAGTCACTAGACCTAAAGAAATTATCTTTTCTAGGTGATGTAATAAAAGATCCTCTATCTTTTCATCATAGATCTTTCTTCTCAAAGTATTTATTCATCTTTGTCCAGTTCTCAATCTACCCCAATATAAAGTCATTGGGGTCAAAGACTTTCACTTTTGTCTTTACACTCCTTTATTAAGTACTTGGCATGGAACAGGTACTTAATTCTTCTTGAATGAATAAATGAATGAACAAAGGAAATAGCAAATGAATGATTGACAGTTTGCTCAATCATTTCCCACTTGATGGTCTGGCTCTTTGCTTCCTTTTCTTTCTATTATAGAAAGTACTGCTCTGAGTCTTTTGGTTTATAGTGGAATTTTCTTATTGCTTTTATCCTTGAGGTTCCCACATTAAATCCAAATTGCTTTCCAAAATGACTGGATTGACAGATAGATCAAGAAAATTCCTATCTTTGGAGGACATCTAAAATATGCTATTTCTATCTTTTGTCATCTTTATCAAATTTCATCATTGCCATTTATCCTTTTCTGAGTGAGGTAAAAATTTAGAATTTTTAATGTGCAGTTCCCTTATTATTAATGATTTGGAGCAATTTTCATATGGGTTTTTGTGTTATTTTTATATTGTTGTTTTGAAAAAACTTCATATCCTCTGATCATTTCTCTATTCAGGAATTTATTTTAGTCAAATATACATATATATGCATATATGCACAAAGTCAGAGAGAGAGAAAAAGAGATATGATTCCTACTTTTACATATTTATGGCAATTCCTTATGTAAAGTTCTGGATACAGATCATTATTAGAGATTTCTGGTAAGAAAGTTTTTCTGTCCTCAAGAATTTCTTTTCTTATTCTAATAATTTTGATATTTGTTCATGTGATTTCTAAAAAATATAAACAAAATTTCCACCACTATGCCTCTTGGCGTTTGCCTTTATTCCTTCATTTTTCCATTTTTAGATTATAAAATATTTCCTTGGAAACCACTGAGTAAAGTAAATTCTTATATATCAGGGGCATTTCTCCTGTCCCAACAAGCAGTACTGGATCAACAGATGATTCAATTAAGGTAATTACTTTGGTTGTTCATAAAACAAAAACCTACTAAAATGTCAGCCATGTTTGCTGTTGGCAAGTACCCTTCACACCATGAGTATGTTACATTCAAGACCATATGGAGCTACTGCAGTCTCACTACCTAGAACAAATGAGCAATGCCTCTTTAGAAAATCCTTTCCCAGGGGAGCAGTTTATGACTAAGAAAGAGATGGAGAACATCACAAAAAACAAACTAGATGATTTCGATTACATTAAATTAAAAAAGCTTTTGCACAGATAAAACCACTGTAACTAAGATCAAAAGAAATATTGTAAATTGGGAAACAATCTTTACAACTAATGATACTGACAAAGGACTCATTTCTAAAATATACAGAGAACTGAGTCATATTTTTTAGAACAAAAAGCCATTCCCCAATTGACAAATGGTCAAAGGATATGCAAAGGCAATTTACAGATGAGGAGATCAAAGCAATCCATAGCCATATGAAAAATTGTTCTAAATCATTAATTATTAGAGAAATGCAAATTAAAGCTTCTCTGAGGTACGACCTCACAACTCTCAGACTAACCAATATGACCAGAAAGGATAATGATCATTGTTGGAAGGGTTGTGGGAAATCTGGGACACTATTACACTGTTGGTGGAGCTGTGAACTCATCCAACCATTCTGGAGAGAAATTTGGAACTATGCCCAAAGGGCAACAAAAAGGAGCATACCCTTTGATCCAGCAATACCACTACTGGGTCTACACACTGAAGAGATGATGAAAAAAGGTAAAAACATCACATGTACAAAAATATTCATAGCAGCCCTGTTTGTGGTGGCAAAGAATTAGAAATCAAGTAAATGTCCTTCAATTGGGGAATGGCTTAGCAAACTGTGGTATATGTATGTCATGGAACACTATTATTCTATTAGAAACCAGGAGGGATGGGAATTCAGGGAAGCCTGGAGGGATTTGCATGAACTGATGCTGAGTGAGATGAGCAGAACCAGCAAAACACTGTACACCCTAACAGCAACATGGGGGTGATGTTCAACCTTGATGGACTTGCTCGTTCCATCAGAGCAACAATCAGGGACAATTTTGGGCTGTCTGCAATGGAGAGTGCCATCTGTATCCAGCTAAAAAGCCATGGAGTTTGAACAAAGTTCAAGGACTCCTTCCTCTAATTTAGAAAAAAAAACAGATATCTTACATTGATCCAAATTGAGTGTTATGAGAGAGAAATCAGATCCTTAAGGAAGAGACAAGAAGTCTGAGAGGTAACAAGATCAGACAATAAGATATCTTGTTTTTTTCCTAAATTAGAGGGAATAGTCCTTGAACTTTGTTCAAACTCCAAGGCTCTTTAGCTGGATACAGATGGCACTCTCCATTGCAGACAGCCCAAAATTGTCCCTGATTGTTGCACTGATGGAACGAGCAAGTCCATCAAGGTTGAACATCACCCCCATGTTGCTGTTAGGGTGTACAGTGTTTTGCTGGTTCTGCTCATCTCACTCAGCATCAGTTCATGCAAATCCCTCCAGGCTTCCCTGAATTCCCATCCCTCCTGGTTTCTAATAGAACAATAGTGTTCCATGACATACATATACCATGGGGGGGGGGGGATTTTAAAAAGAAAATAAACAAATTTTCAGGATTGGTCAATATTTTGGTTTGTTGAGAATATGGGGGGGAAAGGACTAAATTCTTAATCTCCAATTAGTTTTTAATCTGTTTCCATAGTCCCTTATTAGATATAATTTTATTGCATTTTGTTCTGAAGAGGATACTTTTAATATTTCTGCTTTTCTGCATTTAACCTTAAATTTATTATTCATATATATAAAATCAATCTTTGTAAAGGTACTATGAACATTCTGAGGGAAAGAGTATTCCTTTCAATTATCTCTACGTATCTATCATATCTAACTTGTCTAAAATTTTATTTACTTCCTTGACTTCTTCCTTACTTATTTTTTGGTTAGATTTATCTAGATCTGAGAAGGGAAAGATTAAAGTCCCTCAGTATTACAGTATCAGTCTCCCATATAATTCATTTAACTTTTCTTTTAAAAATTTTGATACAATAGTATCTGGTGTTTATAGATTCGGTATTGATATTGATTCATTGTCTGTCATCCAAAATGTACCTTTTATCAAAATGTAGTTACCTTGTTTATCTCTTCTGATTAAATTATTTTAGATTTAACTTTGTCTAAGATAAGGATTGCTACCACTACCTTTTTTGCATCAGTTGAAGCATAAATTCAACTCCAATTTTCCATTTTATCTCTGTGTTTAACTCTCATTCTTAAAAATGTTTCTTGTAATCAATATATTGTTGGATTCTAATTTTTAATCTATTATGTTATCCATTTCTGTGTTATGGGTGAGTTCATCCATTTACATTTAAAGTTATAATTACCATTTGTGAATTTCCCTCTATCCTATTTTTACTCAATACTGTCTTTCTCAGTCTCTCTTTTTTAATCCTATGCTAGTTGTGTTCTTTGTTCTCTAAGAGGACTAAAATGGCATCACTATATTAGTGTCAAGCTATAGTGTTTTCAACTGTGACTGACCAGATCAATATGAGCTCAGAATGCTATATCACAGAACAGGCACAAATAGTCCACATGAAAATTTGAGGTGAAATCTCTAAATTTATATATCTCATATTCATTTTGAGTTACTTCAATTATGATTTGCTCATAAAGCACAGCATCTTCTTTTATGTGGGTACACCATGCTGAGTGGTCCTTTATCAGTGTCCCCCATATCTTACAACCAATTCTAAAATTCTTTAAAGAAACCTTTAGAGTTCTTCTTCTGACCACCATGCCATATGTGAGTTCATAAAAATAGATCCTTAGGCAAACATTAGTTTAGCAATCAAAAAACATGATTAACCCATCAGAGTTATGCTGTCTGCAGTAGAGTTTGAATGTTTAGTAGTTTAGTTTGAGAAAGGATTTTAGTGTTCAGTACCTTATCTGCCAGGTGATTTTCAGAATTTTCTTAAAACAATTCAAATGGAAGCAATTCATTTTCTTGGCATGGCACTGGTATACTATCCAGGTTTGACAGATTTCTTCAGTGAGGACAAACATGGCATTAGTTATTGCATTGGTGGTAAATTATTTCACCTGAAAAGGTCAAAAGCCAAGATTAAGCAGGGAATCTTGGTGCCTGATTTTTTTGGGGGGGTTCTCAGATGATTGTGCACAGAATGTAATCTCAAAAACTGAGATACTTTTCCTATTGCCTTATCTTCTCCCCTTACTCTACAATTTATTCTATCCATCCCTCTAAGGGTTCCTCCCTTATTCTTGCCCTCATCATCCTAAATCTTAATCTACACGATCTTCTAAAAGTCCCTCCCAAACTTGTCCTCTAAATTCTTATTTCTTTATAAATTAAGACTTTAAAACCCTTTTCTCTTTAAGTGAACAGTACTGTTCTAACACATCTAGCCCTCTACCCCTACCTGCTTCCTCTGTATCATCCTTCTTTTCATTTACCTCCAAGTTAGCAACAAACTGTTTCTGCTCAGAGAGACACATGCTAACCTTTTCGAATTAATCCTTTTAGTAGTCATTTTGCCTTGGCAAAATATACAGGATTAAAATATTATAGAAGCTGTATATTTGATATCAGAAGTTGTGTATCCCCAGCATCTAGCACAGTACCTAACACCTAGTAAATACTTAAAAAATATTTGTGGTTAACTGACTACTAGATCTAGAATTAGAAAAGACCTCAGTGAGTTTTATAAAGATTTTGAAATTATTGCAAATAATAATTAATAATCATAACTATATGAAAAATTGCTCCAAGTTAATAAGATGAATTATATGGATGAAGGATCAGGAAAGGAGGCTACAAGACCTGCCCATAGGTAGTAAGTTTTAGATATGAATCTGAACCCAAATATTTTGACTGCTAGTTTTTTGGGGGGTTTTTAAAGTGTCATATTTCCTACTAATCCAATGGTCTTTTTTCAGCCTTTATCCTAAATGTGTCTGAAGAATTTCAGACTGTTGATCACTCCCTTCTCCTGGACACTCTCTCCTCCCTGGGATTTCCTGCTACTGTTTTCTGTTGAGTCTCCTGCTGATCCTCAGTTTCCTTTACTGATTCATCACTCCTTATATGAGTATCCCACAGTACTGTAGACTAGTAGTTCTTAAATTTTTTTTCTCTGCACTCTTGTTTAATGATCTCATCACTTTCCTGGTTCAGCGATCATCTCTATGCAAATGCTCTCAAATCTCAATATCCAGACCTCACATAGCCTCTTGAGCTTCAGTCTTACATGACTAACTGCTTGCTGGAGCTCTCCATCTTAATGTTCCATAGCATCTAAAACTCAATATGGTCATAATAGAAGTCATCTCCTTTAAAAACCTGTACTCTTTTTCTAACTTCCCTATTTTGTGGTAGGCACCATGATCCTTAGACTCATTCAGATCCACACCAAGTTCATGAAGTAATTTTCACCTCATTCTTCTCCCTCATTTCCCAAATATAATCAGTTGCTGAATTTGGTAAATATTATCTCCAAAACATTTGAACTACATCTCCTTCTCTCCAACCATTCAACTACCAACCTAGTTTAGTCCCTCATCACCTCTCATTTAAACAATAATTTCCTAATTGATCTACCAACTCCAGTCTCTACTTCTTTCAATGCATTTTCCACACAACTGTCAAACTAAAATTCCTAAAGCACAAGTCTACTTCTGTCCAAATTTTGGTTACTCTCTATTAAAATAGGATTTAATACAAACTTTTCCATTTGGAGTTGTCTTCACAGTCTTGCTCCAAATTATTTTTCTGGACTTATTTCATATCACTCCCCTTCACAAGCTCTAAATTCTATCCAAACTGGCTTACCTACAGTTCCCTGTACACAACATGCTGTCTTGAGACTTAATACCTTTGCAATTGCTGTTCTCTTTGCCAAGAATACTTTCCCTTCTATCCTCCATTTCAAGAATTCCTAATTATTGCTCTCTCCAATATTCAGAATTTTTCTAGAAATTATTTTGTATTTACTTTGCATATATATAAGGATGATTGATTTCACCCTCACTACAATTTATGTAACTATAAGAATCCTAGACTTTTCCACATAATCAATCAATCAGTGGTAGAAACTATGTGGGAAACAATCTTATGTATAACCTTTATCAGAAATCTCATTGTCATGGGGAAGTGGGAGGGAAGAGAGGGAGGTAGAAAAATATGGAACTCAAAAATTTACAAAAAGATGAATGTTGAAAACTATCTTTTCCTGTAATTGAAAAATTAAAATAAAATAACATTCAAAAAAAAGAAAAAGTTTTTGAGAGCAGTGGAGTGCTTTGCTTAGTGAATAAAAGCAGATGGTACTATATAGGAAATACTTTGTAATCAATTGAGGAGAATCAGTCACACTCTATGAGGCTTTGTATAAAATATCCCAGTTCTGAGGGTGCTATTGTGGAGAAAATTGACAAGGGGAAGTTTTACAACCTCTTCCCATTGCTCATGTCATCAGAAACTAAACTTGTGACAAACCAGGAGTGGGGAGAGACAGTAAAGATAAACTGATGATGATGATGTTTGTCCTTAGTCCTCAAAAAAGACCATGGCATGAAGGAGGTGATGCAATGAAAAGCGAGAATTGGACTTAAGTAAGGGAAAGCTGTGCAAAGTCACCTGCCTCATTTTCTCCTCAGAAGTCATTTGGGTCTAGTTGTCAGATATGAATCAGGATGAATGGATATGGCCCTGCATTCCAGGCAATCAGAGTTGAGTAATTTGCCCAAGGTCACACAGCTAGTAAATGGTAAGTGTCTGAGATCAGATTTGAACTGGAATCAGAAGGACCCAAGTTCAAAAGATAAACTAGATGCCAAGGAAAGATAGTTTTAGGATTCTAAAGGGGTAGACTGTCAGAGCCCTGCAGAAACTGAACCTAAGGTCAACTTTATTGAGGACTCTAAAAAGGGACACAAGGAATTCTAGTAACCTGAAAATAGGAGTTTACTCCTTGCCACATATGCTTTCTGAGTTTGAGCCCTTATGTGGAGAAAATGGGGGTGTGCCCCCAGTTTTTGTGGGGGAAGAGAGGTTACTAAATAATAATTTACCCTTTCTAAAAATTAATTAACGTTGTCTATTAACGGGAAACATTGGAAGGGGCATTATGTGCAATAGGATTGGAAGCACCAACTCCTCAAGATTACCTCTAGAATTTTGAGAGGAAATCTATCAGATGCTCTCTAGGGTCCTCTCTAGGACATCAATATGAGTTGAAGCTAGGGAATTCAACCCTAGGAAGGGTTTGTAAGCATGTGCAGACATTAATCTATATGTTTGTATATATAAATATTCATATATAATGTGTATGTTGTGTTTATTTGTTGTTTTTTCCAGTAGAATGTAAACATTTTGACAAAACTGTTCATTTTTTTATCCCCAACACCTAATATAATACTTGACACACAGTGGATGCTTAGCAAAATGTTTGTTTTTCTTTTGTTCTCAAATAGAACCATGATAGAGAAAAGTAATGTTATGATTTCCAAGTGATTTGGATTAAGTGAGGTTGGGCTATGCAAAATCACCAGCCTCATTCTCTCCTCCACTCTTTTTTCCAGAGCCATCTGGGTCCAGGGGCAAGATATAGATTAGGATGACTGGAAGATGACCCTGCTGCAGTGGAGTCCTTGACTAAAGTCTTTATCAGATCTTAATTTGATTGTGGTTATGCCCATTCAGTGATTAAAGTAGTTAAGAAAGAAATGAAGGAAAGAATGACTTCTCTTGCATAGTCAAAAAAAAATCAATCTGGGAGGGGAAGACCAGAGTTTCTGGGCAAAACAGAGACAATTGCTATTGACATTCACTGTGAGCTAATCAGGACCCAAACAATGGTTAGTTGGGCTTTGGTTTGGGACTTATTGCTGGCCAACCAAAAAAAAAAAACCCAAACCAGAATGATTTAGGGTGGTAAAAAATTTCAGCAATCAAAATTTACATTCCTTTGGGTGGAGCACTCACAGGGAAGGAAGGGAGGAAAGGAAGAAGGAAGGAAGGGAAGGAGTAAGGAAGGAAGGGAGAGAGGGAGGGAGGGAGGAAAGAAGGAAGGAAGGAAGCAATGATCTCTAGGAATTTGACCTTAAAAATAATAATTAAATATGTCTTAACCTTCCGAGTTCAGCCTATTTTGGCCTAACATTTATCCCTTGATAAATGTTAATCTTCAAAATTTGGTCTCAAGAAAGCAAAACAGAATTAAATTAACATGCACGTTTATTAATATTTCTCTAAGCTCTCTAATTATATATATATATATATATATATATATATATATATATATATATATATATATATATATATATGTAATGTTTTGGAGAGGGATTCTTATGCCATTTCACTATCAGAAGGAAGGATCAGAAAAGTTTCTTTTGAGCTTTGTCCATTAGGGGAGCTTCCCTCTATTCAGGATGGAGTGGAAGAGTAGGTTATCCAACAGTATTGTGCTTCTTATCTGTGTCCCCTTCTACTCTCTTCTGTGTATTAAAAAAACTGAAATTCTTTTCTCTCTTTTACTCATTTTTAGTATCTATATGGTGCACCAGCTACTTTGAGTTCTCTGACCAGCAGAAAACTGTTCTCAGCTACAGTGAATGAGACGGGAGACAGAGATGGTAAAGCACTCTGACTTTATTAGGTTCACATAGCTGCTTATATCCTAGTCTACTCCCATACTTGTGACAATTCATGCTACCAGCTTAAGCACAAATCATATTAAAGATTACACATTGGTTGGATCATTACACATTGGTTAAACAATTACACATTCTTATTTATACTTCATTGCTCTTGCTATAATGCAATTCTTGATCAATGTCAGGAGATACAAAGGAGCTGGATCACGTTCATCTTATGGAAAAGGGGTTTGGGTCATACTGGTCTCCTGAGAAACCAAACCAGTATGTTTGCAAAACAAGAGTCCAAGAGGGTCCTTAAACCATTACCTTTGTCATTTCACAACTGTGGACCTCAAGGATCCCTAACAAGTATCATTATAAGTAATCCCTCTATTTTCCCTATTAAGTCTCCATCCCCTTGCTATAATAAAAACTTTCCATTTTAAATATCCGTATGACCAAACAAAACAAATCAACACATTGACGACTCCTGAGAATACACACACACATACACACACACACACACACACACACACACACACACACACACACACACACACAAATGTATAAATTTTAACTTCTAGTCCATTACTTCTCTCCTGGAAGTGTGAAATATTCCTAGATATCAGTCTTCTGGAACCATAATAGATTAGCACACTGATCAGAATTCTTCAATCTTTATATTCATTTGCAATTTTACAGTCATTGACTAGATGGTTTTGCTCACTCTACACTACATTTGTTCATCGAAGTTCTACCAGGCTTCTCTGAATCTCTGTTTTTCATTACTGCTAATGGTACAATAATACAGAACTATATTCATTTTTCATAATTTGTTCAGTCATTCTTCACTCTGATTCTAGGTCTTTTCTATTTTAAAAAAGAACTACTACAAGTATTTGTACTCATAGGTGCTTTCTACATCTATTACTCCTTTCTATATCTCTCTTTTGTCCAAACTAATAGGTTCTTAGTTTGGATATTGCTAGGACAAAGGGTATGCAATGATTTAGACCCTTTGGGAGTGCAATTCCAATAATTACATAAAGTAATTAGATTAGAGATTTTAATAGCTGCCTCAACCATGCTTTAGTGTCCTGTCCTCTGGCAACCCCTCTGACAATTGTCATTTGTTTTGTCAGCTTAACAGTAGGACCTCAGAATTATTTTATTTTTCATTTCTTTTGCTATAGTTGCTACTGAATATTTTTTCATATGGTAGTTTATAGCTTGCCTTTCTTCTAAGAATTATTTATTAATATTCTTTGACCATTTATTTCTTTGGGAATGGCTCTTATTCTTATGTATTTGTATCACTTCTCTTTATAAATTGTATAGCAATCCTTTATCAAGGAAATTTGCTGCAAAGATGTTTCACTAGTTAACTATTTCCATTATAATTCTAACTTTGTTAATTTTGTTTGTGCAAAAATTTTTTAATTTTATATGATAAAATTAAGCATTTTATCTTCTGTGATTATCTCTATCCTTTATTTGCTTAAGATCTCTTCAATTATTCATAGGAATTCCTTTCTTATGATATAATGTTTATATCTATGTCTAGTATTCCTTTAAGGTTTCTTTGTAGTATATGGTATCAGATATTGGTCTAAGTCAAAAATCTGTCATACTGCTTACCAGTTTTCCTAACAGTTTTTTGTCAAATGATGGATTAATACATAGCTATTAGAAGTCAAACAATGTTCTATGATGCTAAATTGTTTCTGGGTCCTATGTGTCTAATTTATTCTTGTTGGTTAACTTTTCCATTTAAAAACTATCTACTTTGTAGTACAGTTTGAGATCTGTTACTGGGAATATATTTGCCACCTTTTATTTATTTGTTTTTATTATTTCCTTTGAGATTCTTGACCTAGAGATTCATCCTTCAAATGAATTTTACTGTTATTTCGTCTGCATAAAAATAAAATTTTAGCCATTTACTTGGCATGACACTTATTCTACAAATTAACTTAGGTAATATGTCCATTTTTATTAAATAGGTACAATCCAACAACAAACTGTTAATATCTCTCCAGTTATTTAAATCTATCTTTCCTTATATGAAAGGCCAGAAGAGTCCATAACCCTGCTCTTCTGGATCTGTCTCCTGTTATAAAGCTCTTGTATGTTTCAGGTTTAAACTGTACCCAGTTCTAGTTAGAACTAGTTACTGAAGACATCAAAAATATCTGGTATCGAAAAATAAAAAGATCATTGAATGGAACAAACTAGACAATGGAGAATCAGAAACAATGCAACTTAACTATCCAATAATTGATAAAGTACAAAACATAAATTACCTAGAGAAAAATTCCTTATTTGATTTTAAAAAAAAAAACTTCCGGGGGTGGTGGAGCCAAGATAGCAGCATGAAAGCAGCACTTTCGGAGAACCCCTTCCCCCAAAAAAACTCCAAAAGCCATCAAATTATGACTGTAGCCAAAATTTAGATGGGCAGAACCCACAGAAAGACTGAGTGATACATTTTCCCAGTCCAAAGTAACTTAGAAGTTCTGTGGGAAAGGTATATTTCACCAGGATCAGGAGTTGGAAAAAGTCCCCGGTGCAGTGCAGCCCGGGGAACAGCTTGAAGGTGAAGTGAGAGAATTCTGCTACACCAGAATGAGTGTGGAGTGAGGAGCACTAGCTGCAGAACCTGCAGCAAGAATCAGGAGACACCAGTCTGCACCTCCAGAACACAGCCCACAGATGGAAAGGGGGTCTGGGGAGACTGTAGAAATTTCTCTGCTCTCCCTGGGGGCAGGACTCTGCTGTTTGCCCATACTCAGATCCAGGTTGCAATTTGGGCTTCCATACTAATATAGCCAAGCAGGGCTCCTCCTCACAGCTCCGGGGCAGAGGGGAGTGCCTGTGGTCATCTACATATCAAAGCACAGGCAAGAGAGCATAAGACCTTGGAGGAATAAAGGTCCCAGTGGGGTGTTCCTTCCCTCCCCCCAGAAAAAACCCAAAGCCTTGGAAGTGCTGTAAATTAGTCTTGGGCTGAGGAAATGAGTAAACAAGAGAAAAAGAAGAATCTGACTATAGAAAATTACTTTAGTCCCATGGAAGATCAAAACACATACTCAGATGACAAGAAAATCGAAGATTACAAATCTAAAACTTCCAAGAGAAATAGGAAATGGGTTCAGACTATGAGCTCAAAAAAGACTTTGAAAAGCAGTTAAGGGAGGTGGAGGAGAAATCGGAGGAGAAATGATAGTGATGCAGAAAAGTCACAAAAACCAAATCAGCAGCTTAATGAAAGAAATACAAAAATACTGAAGAAAATAATATGTTAAAAATCAGTTTAGGCCAAATGGAAAAAGCAAAACAAAAGGCAAATGAGGAGAAGAATGCCTTAAAAAGCAGAATTAACCAGCTGAAAAAGGAGATAAAAAAAGCTCTGAAGGAAATAACTCCTTCAAATGCAGAATGGAACTAAAGGAAGCTGATGACTTTGCAAGGAATTAGGAAGAAATAAAACTCTTCCAAAAAAGTCAAAAGTTAGAAGAAAATATGAAATACCTCATTGGAATAACTACCAACTTCAAAAACAGATTCAGAAGAAATAATTTAAAAATTATTGGGCTACCTGAAAGTCACAACCAGGAAAAGAGCCTAGACTTCATTTTTCAAGAAATAATACAGCAAAATTTCCCTGAGATCCTAGAAGCAGAGGGCAAAATGGAAATTGAGGGAATTCAGCAATCACCTCCTGACAAGAAATCCCAAAAGAAAAACTTCCAGAAATATTATAGCCAAATTCCAAAACCCCCCAGTCAAAAAGAAAATACTAAAAGCTGCCAGAAACAAACAATTCAACTACCATGGTTCCATAGTCAGGATTACACAGGATCTGGCAGCATCTACATTAAGGGTTCATAGGGATTGGAATATGATATTCCGGAAGGCAAAAGATCTTGGTTTTCAACCGAGAATCAACTACCCAGGAAAACTGAACATCCTCTTCCAGGTGAAAAGATGGACTTTCAATGAAACAGGGGACTTTCAAACTTTCCTATTGAAACAACCAGAAATGAACAGAAAGTTTGATCTCCAAGTACAGGACTCTGGTAAATCATAGAGGGGGTGGATGAGAAGGATTAACTATAAGGAACTTAATGATTTTGAACTGTTTGTATTCCTGCATGGGAAGAAGATATTGATAACTCATATGAACTTTCTCATTTATAAGAGCTGTTAGAAGGAGAATATATATAGACAAGGCACAGGAAGGAGTGGAATATAAGGGTATAATATAGTAAAAAGATGGAGTCAATGGGTAATAAAGGAAAGTACTAGGAGGAAGGGAAAGGAGATGAAGAAGCTAAGAAATTTCACATAAAAGGCTTTTTTCACAAAAAAAAAGCTTTTTTAAATGGAGTGGAATGGGGGAAGGCAAGGGAGGAATGAGTGAGCCTTCATTCCCATCAGAAATGGCTCAGAGAGGGGCAGCTAGGTTGCACAGTGGATAAAGCACCGGCCCTGGAGTCAGGAGTACCTGAGTTCAAATCCAGTCTCAGACACTTAACAATTACCTAGCTGTGTGGCCTTGGGCAAGGCACTTAACCCCATTTGCCTCACACAAAAAAAAAATGGCTCAGAGAGAAAATAACATACACACTTAATAGGGTATAGAAATCTATCTTACCCTAGAGAAAAATGAGAAGAAAGGGATGGGATGGGATAAGGGGGAATGGGGGGGAGGGAAGGGGGGAATACGTGATAAAAGAGAGGGAAGATCAAGGGAGAGGGTACTCAGATACAATACATTTTTGGACAGGGCGAAGCTGAAAGGAGAGAGAAAGTAGAATAAATGAGCGTGGGGAGGAATAGAGTGGAGGGAAATAGCTAGTAATAGCAACTGTGGGAAAAATATTGAAGCAACTTCTCTGGTGGACTTATGATAAAGAAAGCAATTCACTCCAAGAGAGAGCCATTGGAATTTGAACACAGACTGAAGTACATTTTTTTCTCTCTCTCTCAATATTCTTGAAGTTTCTCATCTTCTTAGGGGAGGAGGGGGGGTTTATGTTTATTCTTATAACAAAATTATTTTAATAATATCAAATAAATAAATCTAGATCCTTTGCTGAAAAAAATAAATAAACTTGATAACATGATTAAAAAAAACTTCCAGAAAAACAATTGGAAATTAAGAATAGGCCAGCACCTTACACTATATCATACAATACATTCAAATGGATATAAAACCTTAATATTAAAAAGATCATATTATAAAAAAAATTAAAAGAGAAACAGATTTATCCCCCTCATAGCTATAGGTAGGTGATGAATTCTTAATTCAATTACTGATCACAAAGCAGGGGCAATTGCAAAGAATGAAGGGGCAACTAGGTTCTTCAAATATGACCTCAGATACAGTCTTTGTGAACTTGGAAAATTTTTCTCAGTTTCCTCATTTATAAACTGGAGAAGGAAATGTCAAACAACTCCAGTATCACCGAAATGGTGTTATAAAGAGTTGAACATAATTGGATCAACTGAATAAACACGAGAAAATAGATAACTTCAATTATGTGAAATTGCACAGACAAAATGAATGCATTTAAGACAAAAAGGGAAGTGATTGAATTAAAAAAAATTTTGGTATCAAATTCCTTTGATAAGAATTTGTTATCCAAGATATACACATACACACTCATTAATATTCATTCCTCAATAGATTAGTAGTCAAAGGATATGAAAAAAGAATAGTCCTCAAAAGAAGATTTCAGTGTTTTCACAACCACATGAAATAATGCTCCAAATCATTAATAAGAGAAAAGCAAATCAAAACAATCCCAAGGTTTCCCCTCACTCCCTGAAAATTGGCAAAAATGAAAAAATGGCAATAGTTGGGGTGGCTAGGTGGCGTAGTGGAGAGAGCACTGGCCTTGGAGTCAGGAGTACCTGGGTTCAAATCCGATCTCAGACACTTAATAATTACCTAGCTGTATGGCCTCAGGCAAGCCACTTAACCCCATTTGCCTTGCAAAAAAAATAATAATTACCTAGCTGTGTGGCCTTAGGCAAGTCACTTAACCCCATTGCCTTGCAAAAAAAAAACCAAACAAAAATGGCAATAGTTAATGATGTGGGCAGCTAGGTGACGCAGTGGATGAAGCACCAGCCCTGGAGTCAGGAGTCCGAGTTCAAATCTAACCTCAGACACTTAATAATTACCTAGCTGTATGGCTTTGGGCAAGCCACTTAACCCCATTGCCTTGCAAAAAAAGAAAAAAAACTAAAAAAAATAGTTAATGATGTAAGGGTGTGAGATAATGGATACTCATGTGTTATTGATGGAGTTGTGAAATAGCATAAACATTTTAGAAAGTCAAATAAACTGACTAAACTGTTCATACCTTTTGAAGTAAAGAAGTCCATTAATAGATATATACTCTGAAAGTCATTGATAAGAAAATTCTCATATACACCAAAATATTTATAGCAGCCCTTTTTGTGTTCCAATTCCAAAGAAGAATTGGAAACAAAGTAGATGACTGTTAATGGGAGAATAAATAAATAAATTGTTATATATGAATGTAATGGAATATAACTGTCCTACAGTAAATGACGAGAGCATTGATGATGATATTGCTCTTCCTGACTACTACCTAGCAAATGTTCTGGGGAAAAGAAGACTATATGCAGTGTACTCTCACTGACTAAACTGACGTTCAACTGTCCGTGAACTTCCATGCAATACTTGGCTATGAATATCAATAAATTATTCTGTCCCATCTTGTAGTGCTATATGCCTTTCATCTGAACCCTTCCCTTAAAATGTATTTTGTGGTTGAGTAATAGAATCCTTGTGTTTCTTGATACCTGAATTCCTAGATATTTTATGTATTTATTTTGAAAAAGATTGTTTTGGGTCTTTTTCCTCAGTTTTCCTGGAATTATATAGAAAAGTCAAAGATGTTTATGGGTTTACTTTACATCGTGCTACTTTACTGAAGCTATTCCTTATGTCCATCAATTTTTGATTGACTTTCCAGGGTCCTTTAAGTAAAACATCACATCCTTTACAAGGTATACTTTGATTATAAAAGATCTAATATTTTATGATTTCTTGAACTATAGTTATTTGGTTAAGTCATGATTTTCTGAGAGTACAGTGATTCTTAAATCATCTGTTCTTGACTTATTTTTCAGGGCTTGTTTTGATGGTAGATAATTTATATTTTCTATTTTTTTCAGTCTTGATTTTGTTCTAATATTTGTTATCTCATTTTTGTTTCATTTTGTTAATTATTCTCCTTCTAATTTTTGCCTCTAGAGGTAATGATTTCAGTTTTAATCTTATTTCATTTCTTTTAGTCAGTTAGAAGTCCATTACCCTCAAACAGTACTCCAGAATCTAACTGTAATTGTTTTATAATTAATCTCTTCTTCTGGATTTATCTCTTAGGATTCTAAGAGAAATCCATAGTATTCCTTCATTGTGTTGGGTGTTTTATTCTGCTTACTCATTTCTAGCCTCATTTCTTTATTGATAAGAGATGAAGGAAAATGTGATAGATAATAAAATTGATTTTTAAAGAGTAGGAAGAGAGTTAAGAGATTATCTCATCATTTCCTGTCAGGGAGGAGGCTAAATAACTTGCTATGAGCATAAGGAGAGATGGTTTGTAAAGAAGATTGCTATGGAGAATTAAATACTATAACAATTAGAATAGGAATATTGCTGATGAGCAAAGAGTACTCAGACGATGATTTGTATCCATAGGCATGAATAGATCATGAGCCTGCCTGATTAAGGTAGAATAAGGATCACAGACCCATGGAAAGTAAAGAATAGACAATGTAATGAGGGATTGGGAAGAGGAAACCATTACTGGAGAATAAAAATTCAAAGTTCAGAGTCCAAATGAAACCATTTCCTTGAAACAGTGATGGTAAAGTGCTGACCATTCTGTTGAATGGTTCAAGAGGAGAAGTGTTGAGGATTGTTGAGGTTAGAGTTTTGAGAGAATCATCAGTACTGTTATGCATTTTAATGCTTATTATTCTTTTTATATTCTTTATAACATAACTTCACATCATTTTACTATGTTAATCAGATGATTATTCAACATTAGAACTTGGTATCTAATTGGTAATTTTTTTTCAATGCCTTGAATAAGTCCTTGAGTAAGGATGTGAAGCACAGACCAGTTTCAATTAAGTAGCCATATTTTTTCATGAACAAATGCAAATCCTTATGAACTCATAGAAATCCCTGGGGCAGTCACACCATTAGTGCTATAACTGGAAAGAGAGTTGAAAAAAAGGTATGGCATTTAATAAGCATATACTTAGAGAAATTATAGAAGGAAACTCATACCTAATGGGTCATTTAGGACTACATCTATTTCTTTGCTAATGTAGGACTTTACCCTGCAGTAGTTTCCAATGCTCAGTTTCCATAGCTATAAATGACTTGAGCTATGGGGTTTCTACCACTTCCCTTAAGGGCCACTTCCATAGCTTAAGAAATTTCATCATTAAGAGATTTCTCATTTTCATCTTTTTACTACAAATTAGCCCCATGAATGACTTGGAACAATTCTGCCTAGAAAAGGGGTAATACCTTCCAAATACCTGTAGGAGGTCACTGGGTCCTTTTCCCATCGGGCATCACATTTTTAAAGGGTTCACAGACACATTTTGATTTTTCAACCTTTTACAATTTATCTCACAGATGCATTTTTCTGTAAAATTGGATGGTCAGGCAATAAATTTAGCTCTTTGCAAATGTGGTCCATTTCATCCATTCAGCCTTTCCTAAGATATCAACCCCACCAGCCTTTTATTCAAATTCCTTTTATTCCTCAAATTATAGTCTCTAATTTTTTCTGATTACATACTCCATCAGTGCATGATTTTCAAGCATCTTCCAAGTATATGTATGTTTATTCATAAATTATTTATGTTAAACTACTGTATCAATATATTATTTACATTATAAAACCTGCACAAAATAGAAAATAAAAAGAGCAAAATAGAGAGTATTTTAAAGTATTTTATTTTAATTATTGATACAAAAATCATTTTTGCTCTCACTAAGAGCAATGTGTTTGTATATACTTCATTATTTTGAATTCCTTTATATTTCTTGGTGAGTAGAGCCAACTTTTAAATTACATTTCTTTATTAGTACATAAGTTAATTTGATCACTTTTGCTAAGCAAAAAAAAAAGGTGAATTTCTTTTTTTTTTTCTAAAAATACTTTTTACTGAAAGATACCTAATACCACAATCAGAGCATGGTTCGTAGAAGACTCATTTCTCTGAGTGTAGATATTCATCATATACAATTCAAAATTCAGAATGAAAAGTGAATTGTCTCTGATTTCAACTCAGCAAAACATTTTCAATTTAAATTTGTTCCTCTTTTCTTTATATGTTTCTGCTTAATGGACAGTATTTGATTTCCCATTCATTCAAAGAAAATAGGTATGTTTTGTATTAATTTAAGAACAGAAAGGTCAGAATGGAGTATAGGAAGGAAAGTAATAGAGTAGTAAGGCTGGAAAAATAAGGGACCTTCACTATTGACCTCACCTGTAAAATAAGAAGGAAATGGAAATGGCAAACCGCTCCAGTGTCTTTGCTATGAAAACTCCAACAAAGAGTTAGACACAACTGAAACAACTTTGTAGCAATGGTTATACCTGTGTTTTGGGAAATCACTTTGGATGCCATGTGAAGGACATATTGAAAAGGATTTCAAGTAGGAAGTCTATTCAGGAAGCCACTATAGAAGAGAAGTTGAAGAGATAAAATGATATTTAGCCATTGCTTTTATAGGGGTAGGGGAGAGTGAAAGTGAGGAGTCAAGAATGACACTAAGTTTGCCAACTGTCATAATTAGAAGGATAATGGAAACCTCTACAGAAACAGGAAAGTTTGAAAGAGGGTAATTTCCAGGAAAGATAATGCCAGGCCTGCAACGTAAGAAGCACTTAATAACTGCATTATCTTAGTACCTGCAGGAACAGCTGCAACTCACCCATAATTGTTCATCTTGTGTAACTGTGCTGTCCTACAGAAAACAGAAAGCTGAACTCACCCTAAGTAACTGTCCCAAAAACTCCCAACACACACTCTCCAAAATGCCCGTGCTGCACCTATAATCTGTGGGGAATGGAATGAGTCATGGATGATGTTATGAGTAACAGAGTGGTGATTGGGCTTTAATGTACTAAGAACAAGTGTTTGACCCCAAAGCGGGTAGGTTGGGAGATTTTATAGTAGGAGGAGAATGGATAGAGTAAAGGAATGTTGAGGACAATGGGAGGAGGATAAGTGTAATTGCTGAAGTTGAGGGCCATGATGTCAATTTCCCCATGTCAAGGCCCATATATTAGGGAATATTTTTTAGAGAGTTGCATTGATATCTTCAGTAAATTCATTTCAATAATTTCATTACCCCATTCTTTTCTTCATCTATCAACATCACCATTAACTGATTGCATAAAATTGTTTATTCTATCTCACCTATTTGAAATATTTTTTAATCATAAGTTCTATTAACAAAGTCTTCATTACTTCCTTATCACCTCAACTCCTTTCATATTTTAGAGGAAAAAACTCTGAAATGCCTTGGCAGCTTTGTCTGATTCATGCTTAAAGGAAAATTAAAACCATGTTTTGACAAGGTTTTTCTGAGATATGTTGGTTATATAAATAACCAATAAATTGAATTACATTGCCTAAATTCTATGAGAATGGAGACAACTGAATTTGTCTCTGACAAATAGAATTTAGAAAGCTTGGAAGGAGAGAAAAATAAACAAATATAATCTGACTTTGTGTGTGGGGCAGATATTTTAAAACTTGAAAAGGAAGAGTGAGAAGGAAGACCAAAACGCAAAGTTAATTAATTGTCTTACTCTTTGAAAAAATCATTTAACTTTCTTTCATCCTTCCTTCTCTTATTTTTCCCCTTTCTCTTGCTTCAAGTCTTCAAAATACTTAAATAGCAATGATAGTTAGCAGACTGTACCTATTGAAGTGAGAAAGGGAGCAAAATAAGCATTTATTAAGATGTACCATGTGGCCCTAAGTATTTTACAAATATTAACTCATTTGATCCTCATAACAAACTTGGGAGGTAGATAATTATTATTAACCCTATTTTGCAGTTGAAGAAGTCTGAGGCAAACAAAAGTTAATTAATTTCAGATAATTAAATGACTGAGATCAGATTTGAGCTCAAGTCTTCCTAATGCCAAGCCCAGGACTCTATCACTGCACCACCCAGACAGAAATAAACCTGTTGTGTAGAACACTGAAGAAGTAAAAAGTAAATTATTGTAATTTAGTTATTTACTCTCTCTCTCACTCTCTCTCTCTCTCTCTCTCTCTCTCTCTCTCTCTCTCTATATATATATATATATATATATATATATATATATATTTATATATGGTATACTATACTATATAATATATGTTTTTTGGATTGGTGAATGCATGAATGAATGATCTGACCAAAGACAGCCAATAAATGACTAAATTGAGTCTTGAACTCTTCAAATCTTTTGCTTTTGCAATCATCTCCACTTCCAAGTCCTCTATATTGATTAGCTAAAGAAAGTATCTCACCTCAGCACACCTTTGAACAAAGACATTCACTACAGCTTTTTTTTCTTCAGACAATCATGTTTATATTCCCAAACTCTGGTTAGGAGATTCTGAAAATCTGAATGTGATTTTTCTTAACATTTGACATCTTTCTCAAGGCAATTTCACACCATCTAAAAACAAACTTCTGCTACTATTTCAGTCTCTTGTATTATTTATAAAAGTCTACTCATTTCATATGTGACAAATAGGAGACATACTTGAAAATTCAGTGGAAACTCAATATACTCACATTCCAGAATATGTGAGACAGGATGGTATGGTAGAGAGTGTTGGATTTTATCAGGAGGAAGTGAGTTTGAATTCTACCTCAGTTTTCATAGATGGGTGAACAAGAGCAAGTAATTTATTATTTTTTAAGAACTGTTCTGAAAATTGATACCAAATCTATTCCAATTTTTAGTGAAATTCTCAGTTTTGGAAGCTTCTAAAGATAAGATAAAAATTTACCTTCTTAACCAATAACAATTAATAAAAATAATAATAGTATTTATATCATGCTCACTATATGCCAGGTGCTTTACAAATATTATCTCATTTCAACCTCACAACAATTCTGGGAGGTAAATACTATTATCATCTCCATTTTAAAGTTGAGGAAACAAATGTTAGATGGCTTACTCAGGGACACACAGCTAGTAGGTGTCCAAGGCTGTCCCAGGTCTTCCTGAGACCTGGTGCTCTCTACCTACTTTGCCACCTTAGTACAAAGTGTTATTGCTACTACTGAATTGTTTCAGCTGTGTCTGACTATTTGGGATCCCATTTGGGGTTGTCTTGGCAAAAATACTGGAGTGATTTGCAATTTCCTTCTTCTGCTCATTTTTCATTTTAGGAAACTGAGGCAGGGTTAAATGACTTGCCCAGGGTCACACAGTTAGTATCTGAGGCCAAATGTTTAACACATTAAGATAATGTGTTATTCCTAAGACTCTATCTACTGTCCCACCTAGCCCTCCCCCCAACCTGGTATTAAGTACTTATGATATATTTTTGGAAGAAAAGAAGTTCAAATTATAATTAAAATCTTGCATTCATTTTATAATTTATAATTATAAAACACTTGAGGTCCATTATTTTATTTGATGCTTACAATGATCCTGTGAGGTAAGTAGTGCAAGTATTAATAACCTTATTTTACAATGAAGAAACAAAGAAAAGCTTTAGTGGTTTAACAGCCAAGTTTTCTGATTCTAAAACCAAGTGCTTTTTCCACCAAACTATAGTTGCGTAGAGTATCCCTCTCCTTGAAAATTAAATACCCTAAAATAATCAATAAGAGAATATCAATCTTAACTTTATTATTATCATTTCTTAAATATGTAAAGCTATCTAGGGTACCCTGTATGTAAACAATATACACAAGAGGCTTACAATGTAAAACAATCAACATGATTCTAACACTTTTGCAAAGGACAACTAGACAGCAGAATATTAGCTTAGTAAAAAGAATTTGCATTACATACAGGTCAAGAAAATGCTGATGTGAGGGAAAGGTAGGGCAAAGAGAATGTAAACGGACACTACATTTCTAAGATGAGTGCCTCTCCTACTGGACAAATCTTATGTATCCACAATTATATGCTAGACAGTCTATCAGTATTCATGACCGAATTCACAAATTATTGAGGAAATTATATTGTCATATGAAAGTATAATATTGATTTAGATTTTACTTTGTAGAAGTTCTGTGGTTTTGATTTTTTTTAAATGTTGATGTCAGAAGTAGAACTATAACTTGGACAAGGTTGATTTATCTGCTCCAGGGCACTAACAGCATCTGTAATCCTTTAGCAACTAGACTTAAATGAGCTTCCCACATTCTTAACAAGATTATTTTAAAACAGGAAGGTACTAGGTAGTGTAGTGCCTTCTCCCTTCATCCTAGCAATGTCATGGGGGTCCCTTTCTCCAGAAAGAATACCTTGGATCTATTGCCCTATTGGGCTTTTTTTCTATTGAATCCCATGATTATATACCTGAGGTCTCTCACTGCCCAAGAGAGTTTGTATTTTTTAGAATATGTTTCATTTTAATATGATCAATTCAACATCTTTCACTTTCTAAGTTGAAACTTTCCCTGTGACAGTATTAAGACTACTATCAAAATAAAAAAAAAATGGGGAGGCAACTAACTAGGTGCAGTGGATAGAGCACTGATCCTGGAGTTAGGAGGATCTGAATTGAATTCAAATCCAGCCTCAGACACTTGGGCACTTAATTCCATTGCCTTCAATAAAATAAAATTTAAAAAATTTTTTTTCAAAAAAGACTATCACCTGGGTTCTTTCCAAATCCCTACAACATGAATTAGGCTTAAGTTTTCTTAAAAAGGCAGAAAAGCCAAGAATTATTTGACCTGAGAAAGGACAATCCTTAAGCTCCATTTTCCTGAACATAGCTTCCTAGTAACCTCTGTCAGATTTCTATGGCTTCCTGATCATCTTAGGACATAAAAAAGTTCAATTATGTGAGTCATGGCTCTCCAGAATTCATGATTAGCTCTAGAAGTGGGAAGTTATACCCCTTCCTTGCCAACCAATTTCTCTGAGCCACATCTTGGCCTGCAGAGTTTTTCCTGCAAAGACAATAATCATGACAAGTCCTCAAACTGCCTTGATAGAGACTATTGATGAAGCCACTCTTGAAGTCCTTAAAGAACAAATCACTCATTATGAACCAGAAAATACAGATCACCTCCAAAAAATATTCCACTATGCCTTCCATTTTCTATTAATGCATGGAACTTGGTTTTATTGATATAAAACCCAAAATAATGCTAAAAAAAAGAGTAAACAGAAGAAAAGAAGATTGTTTAACAGTTATTATATAGGCAGAAATACTCAAGACTAATTACACATCTGAAAAAAACTCATAGAAAGTCACAAATTGGACACAGCCCTAATATAATTTCTTGAAGAAATGAAAGCAAGAACTTATAAACCAATGTAATATAAATTAAATTGGATCTCTAAAAGAAATGAAAGACAATGAGAACTCAAGAGAAAAAATTAAAATAACAAGCAACTTAATTCAAAAGATGCAAAAGCTTACAGAGGTATTAAGCTCTTTTGTAGCATCAAAGAATTAGAAATTGAGGAGATGTATGTCAATTGGGGAATGGTTAAACAAATTATAGTATATGAATGTGATCAAGTACTATTGGTCTGATAAGAAATCATGAATGAGTAGATTTCAGAAAAGCCTCAAAAGACCTTGCATGAACTGATGCTAAGTGAAATGAGCAGAACTAGGAGAACATTGGTACACAATTAACAGCAACATTGAGAGATGATCAGCTATGATAAAAGAAACTCTTCTCATGAGTTTAATGATCAAGGACAGTTCTTAAAGAAAAATGTTATCCACATCCCGGAAAAAAAAAAAAAACTATGGTGAGGAAATGCATACCAAAGCATACTAGGTTCACTTTTAAAAAGTTTGCTTTATGGTTTTTTTTCTTTCTCATGGATTCTTTCCCCTTTAGTTTTGTTGTTGTTGTTGTTGTTGTTGTTGTTGTTTTTTTTAGGTTTTTTGCAAGGTAAATAGGGTTAAGTGGCTTGCCAAAGGTCACACATCTAGGTAATTATTAAGTGTCTGAGGCTGGTCGGATTTGAACTCAGCTACTCCTGACTACTCCAGGACCGGTGCTCTATCCACTTCACCACCTAGCCGCCCCTCCTCTTTAGTTATAATTCTTTTTTCATAACATGATTAATATGGAAATATGAATTAAAGAAATGGTGGTAGAAAAATGTGGTACTCAAAAGCTTACAAAAAAAGATGAATGTTGAGAACTACATTTGTATATAAATGGAAAAAATAAAATAAAATAACATTTTTAAAAAGTGGACAGACATAATAAAAACAGAGAGTAAAGTGAAAGTAGAAAGGATTCAATGGTGATATACATCAAGAATTTTCAAAAAGAAACTGTCAGTAACATTATTGTTATCTTTCCTTCATTCTCAAAGAACTAACATGCAGATCAATTGAATTTAAGTGAGGGGGTGCTGTGCAAAGTCACCAGCCTCACTTTCTCCTCCAGAACTATCTGGATCCAGAGGCCAGATATGGATCAAGGACAACTAGAGTTAGCTCTGAATGCAGTGAGAGACCTTGTTCTTTTAAAGCTGAGTCTTTCCCAAGTCATAGTTTGACTGAGGTATCACCCATTCAGTCATTAAGGTCAGGTAAGATAGAAATGAGGAAAAGAGGTTAAGAAGTCATTCCAAAAAATAAAATTTTAGCTAGAAGGGTAAAGACTCTCAGAGTTTCTCAATAATTAAAGCAGGCAAGAAAAAAAGAAGCAAGAAGAACTACCTTTGCAGAGCAAAAAAAAAAAAAAGAAAAAAGATCAGTCTGGGAGGAGAACATGCTCAGTGCTTCCCAACAGAAAAATGGAGCAATTGCTATTTACATTAGCTTTCAAACAGTCATAAAGATAGTCTTTATGTTCTGTACTGAGAAGTCTTAGGCCAGGATTTGGAATAAGATACTCCAGAAAATAAAATATGAAGGCATACAACCAAAGATACCTTACTTATCAAAAAGTGAATATATTCCCATAGAGGGGAAAATGGACTTTTAATGAAATAGAGCAGGGCTGTACAACCTTGCTTTTAAAAGTTTTTATTGAAACAATAGACACTATATTTTGATTTGCCGTTTTAGTGAGAGCTCTGCAGTAGCTTAGCTTTTGTTTCCTAAGGCTTAAACCCACAGACAGCCCTGAAATAGAGGATTATTAAGTGTTCTTGATGATGAGACCATACTGAGTAGATACTTTGATTTGCAAATACAGGAGTCAATAGAAACAGAGAAATAAATATATCTGAACAATTAGAAGGGACTATATACACTAATAAAGATTTTATATTCTAACAAGGGAGAAAAAAATCATCCCCTCATAAAACTCTGTTCAACATCAGTAAGGGGCATAAATAAAACTAATCCTCAGAAAATAAGCAATATTCCAGCAAATAAAGGAGGAAGAAATTGGGACTTAGTCTCACAAAATCAAAATGTTTAAGAAAAAGACAACAAAACATGAATAAAGGATATGGAAATAAGGCAACACATAAGCCGAATTTTCATCTGAATCAGACAAAGAAATATTAAACACACGCACACACACACACACACACAAAGAGAAAGGGGAGGAGGGAGATAGAGACAAACAGAGAAAGAGAGAGAAAGGGGGAGAGAGAGAGAGAGAGAGAGAGAGAGAGAGAGAGAGAGGCAGGCAGAGACTGAGAGAGACAAAGACAGAGAGAGAGGGAGAGAGAGGGAGAGAGAGAGAGGGAGAGGGAGAGAGAGAGATTGAGTATAGAAATGTACTTAACTCAATTTGAACATGCCAAAACAGGAGTAGAGGAAGTAAACAGGGCAGATTAAGGGAGGGATTAATTATAAACCAAATAAACTCCAATTTGTTAGAGGGATCATAAAGGGTGAGGGAAAGGTAAGAGCCAATGATTGGTGACTTGACATGAAATGAAGAGTAGTGCAATAAAAGAAGATTGAACTTCTCTTCTCTTTGAACACCCTCTTCTTTGTAAAGAAGAAGGCAGTTGGAAAACAGATGGAAAAATATATTAAAAGAGAATCCAATAAATTGTTGCATGCATTAGATATACTTAAAAATTCACATAGACAAATTAGGGAGCAGGAGCAAAATCTAGTCTTCTGGGTAATTTAAAAAAAGCTAAAAATCATCTTAATTAAAAGAGATCAACAGGAAAGCTATATTATGTTTAAAAGTACCTTAGACAATGAATAAATATCAAACAAATAGAAGAGCATCAAAGTTCATATATAGAAGGAGATATTAAAAGATCTTAATGTGTCCATTCAAATTTAGAGAAATCTACTCTAAAGGAATAAAGACAATGACCTGAATAGAATTTTAGAAGTTGGATATGATAGATATCTAGCAAAAAATCAATGGGAACAGTAAGGAGTATACATGATCTTAGATATAAATGACACTTTCCAAGAATTTACTGTGCATTGGAACATACAAATCTCATGAATAAATTCATAAAAGTAGAAATGTTAACCAGATTCTTTATTGACTACTGTATTATAAAAATTAGATTCAGTAAAGGAGTTTAGAAGATAGTATTTAAAATGTATTTGGGGCTGATAAATGATCAAAGGATATGAAGTATTGGTTTTCAAATAAAGAAATTAAAGCTAGCCATATGAAAAAAATGCTCTAAATCACTACTAATTAGAGAAGTTCAAACTAAAACAACTCTCAGGTACCACTTCATACCTATCAGATTGGCTATTATGACAGAAAAGAAAAATAAATGTTGGAGAGATCCTAAGGGAAAGAAAGAGAATAGTTGGGGAAACTGGAAGCCACTGATCCATTAAGGGGATTAACAGCAACAGCAGTAGAGGAATAAGCAGTATAAAGAGAAGTATAGGTACATGAGAGATTATTTGGGAGATCACACTCTCCAGAGAGGGCTGGTTTCCCAAAGGAAGACAAGCCATCAGGGTATAAGCAGTAAAATTTATTTGGGTATGCTGTACCCCCAGAGCAGGCTAGCTTCCCAAAGATAAGCAACTCAACTGAGGAGGGGGTGAGCTTTTAAAAAGGCAGACAATTAAGTATTGAAGAATAATAACTCAAGGGCTTAATCCTTTTAGGTTAGGGCTGGGATTCATTGTTTTATAGATAAGGGTTTGTCTTTTGCCTGAGGGAAGGGATTTATCTAGTCCTTGTACAGAAGAGGCCAGGTACTTTACTGAAAAGTTTATTGACCTCATTGCAATAGCTTGAACAATGGGATTGGGGGTGCAAAGTCAGGTACTTAGTGCAGAGAAAACAGATTATAGAATTTATTTCTCATAATATTTTCTCTACTTCAGGAGGGAATATGAGAAAACTGGAACACTAAAATATTGTTGGTGGAGTTGTGAAGTGATCCAACCATTAGGGAGAGCAATTTAGAACTATGCCCAAAGGAGTATAAAACTGGATTGCCTTTGATTCAGCAGATCCATATCATTAAAAGTATCCTTTCTAGGTCTCTATCCTAAAGAGACCATTACAGAAAAAAAAGGGATGGGGGGGATCTACATGTACAAAAAATAGCAGCTCTTTTTGTGGTGGCAAAGAATTGGAAATTGAGGGAATGCCCATCCATTGAGGAATAGTTGAACAACTTGCAGTTTATGAATGTAATGGAATGTTATTTTGCTATAAGAAATTTTAAGAAGAATGATTTCAGAAAAACCTGGATTTATATGAATTGATGGAAAGTGCAGTAAACAGAACCAGAATAATACTGTACACAGCAACAACAGTATTATGTGATGATCCACCATGACAGAAATTCAGTGATCAGGGGCAGCTAGGTGGCGCAGTGGATAAAGCACTGGCCCTGGAGTCAGGAGTACCTGGGTTCAAATCCAGTCTCGGACACTTAATAATTACCTAGCTGTGTGGCCTTGGGCAAGCCACTTAACCCCATTTGCCTAGCAAAAAAAAAACATTAAAAAAAATTCAGTGATCAAAGACAGTTCTAAATGACTTGTGATGGAAAATGCCATACACATCCATAGAACAAACTAAGAAGTCTGAATGCAGATTAAAAGTATACCATTTTCACATTTTAAAATTAATTTTTTCCTTTCTTGTAGTATTTCCCCTCTTTGTTCTGATTCTTCTTTCACAACGTGACTAACAAGGAAATATGTTTAACATGATAGTTCATGTATAACCTGTATCAGATTGCTTGCTGTTTTGAGGAAGGAGGAAAGAAGAGAAAAAATGAGAAAGTTTTACAAAACTGAATGTTGAAAACTATCTCAATATATAATTGGAAAAAATAAAATACTATTACGATTAAAACTAGATTGAGGACCAAATAATTTAATCCTACACAATATAAATATTTAAGAACAAATCATAGAAACAATAACAAACTGAATCCAAGAAAACCTCAACAATGGGATAATAAATCCAACATTTTAAGATAGAAAGGAGGCCCTTAAGGGAAAATTTATATGTCTAAACACATTGATTAACCAAAACATATATAGACTGATGAATTGTTTATACCAGGAAAAAACCCTAGAAAACCAATAAAACTTAAGCCCTAAGAACCAAAAAAGGAAATTCTGAAAATTAAAAATATGAATAAGATTACAAAAAATAACAAATTTTAAGTCAAGGCTTCTTAGTCTGGGTACATGAACTTTTAAAAAAAATATTTAAATAATTTTCAGGAGTTTTGTTTTCTTTGTAATCCTATGAATTTTATTTTATTTATTTAAATAGTGTTCTTCAAAGAGGTTCATAGATTTCCCTGGAGTGCTTAAAGGGATTCATGGCACAAAAAAAAGTTAAGATCCTTGATAATTGATTAATTGATAAATAAAGTTACAAGTTATTTTTTGGTTTATTTTTTGAATTGTACAATTTTCCCCCAGTTCTTTTTAAAAGATAAAAAAACACAAATGATTAACTAGTCTTTTTTCAAAATAAGAAAACCAAATTTCCAAAATCAAAAATGAAATGAAAAACCACAAATTAAAAATTATAAAAAATCATTAGAAACTATTTTGCTCTTATTATATGCCAACAAAAATACAAAATTAACAGAATAAGAAATGCAGTATCTAAATAGTTCAGTCTCTGCAACAATGAACTTAATAAATTAGAAATGTCCTTCTCCCAAAAAGGGGCTAGATTAATTTGCAATATATTGCAAAACTATGAAAAGATAGTATTATATTAAATTTCTTCCATATTACAAAATATGGTCTTCATATTTTAAACAAGGAAAGACAAATCAAAGAAATACTATAGATAAATATCATCTAAGAATGACATGAAATTTTAAAAGTTTTAGCAAAATTATTATCATGTATATAAAAAAGATTATACTCTATGATCATGTAGGATTTATAGTGATCTATGGATCTTATTAATGAAATCAATCACAATAGCATAATGTTTGTCTTTCATTTTTAAAGATCATGACATCAGAGAGGTGATGCCATGACAAACACATGAATTGGATTTGAATGAGGAGGTGCTGTGCTAAGTCATCAGCCTCATTTTTTCTTCCAGAGCCATTTGAATACAGTATTCAGATATGAATCAGGACAACTGGAAATGGCCCTAGATGTGGGGCAGAGTTAAATGACTTGCCCAAGGTCACACAACTAGTAAGTGGCAAGTATTTGAGGCTAGATTAGAACTTCTGTTATCCTGAATCCAAGGTCAGTACTCTATCTACTGCACCACCTTGCTGCTATACATATATATATATATATATATATATATATATATATATATATACACATATACATTTACATATGTATACACACACATACACAAAACATGATACCTCTTTCTGCTTTGTTTTAAAGCACTCAAAAGCTTAGGTGTATGTTCTTTCCTTAACATGGTAATTAGTATCTCAGTCCCATTTATAACATTCTTTATTATTATTATTATTATTATTATTATTATTATTTAAGGCAATGGGATTAAGTGACTTTCCCAAGGTCATACAGCCAGGTAATTAGTGTTTGAATCTGGATTTGAACTCAGGTCCTCCTGACTCCAGGGCCAGTGCTCTATCCACTGTACCATCTAGCTGCCCTCATTTATAATATTCTTATTTTTATTTTTATTTTTTAAATTTTGAGTTCCAAATTGTCTCCGTCCCTAAAGGTCCTGCCCTGTTCATTGGGAAGGAAAGCAATATGATATAAACTGTACAGGAAAAAATCATGCAAAATATGCTTCCATTTTAGCCATGTTGCTAAATTTTTTAAAAAGGCAAGAAAAATAAAGGGCAAAACAAGGTGCTTCAGTCTCCATTCAGTGTTCATTACTTCTCTCTCTGAAGGTGTGTAACATTTGCAATTATTTTTTTTCTGACAATATGCTTTATTCCAATCCCACAATCCCCCACTTTGGCAAAAAAAAAGGGGGGGGGGAGAAAGGTGCATTTTCTCATCACTTTACAGTCCAGATTTGACTGGTCACTATAACTGCAAAGTTAAATCCTCTCCCTCTCTCCTTTCTTCTCCTTCCTTCCTTCTTCCCTTCCTTCCTCCTTCCTTCCTTTCTCTTTCCTTTCTACTTTCCTTTCCATCTTTCCTTTCCTTCCCTCCTTCCCAGTCCCTTCCTTTTTCTCTTCTGTCTTAGTTATATGACTGGTATTCTTGATAGCTCTTTTTTTCTCCTTTAGACCTCCACTACTTCCCCTAATCTTCCATTTTGCCTTTTCCTGTTCCTCCTTTTCTTCAGATCCATCTATTTTAGGAATCCTCCTTTAGTTGGAGCCTTCCATCTCTTTTTCTTCCTTGAAGAAGCATTTTCAATTATAAGTTAAGAACTATTTTTACATCATTGTATTGATCAGAGAAACTGTTAAAGTTGATCAATATAGATCCTTTTCCACCTTTTTTTTAAAATTTCTTTGACATACACATCTAGTAGTGGTTTTTTTCCAAGGACTAAGGTTATGTACAGTTTTATAGCCCTTTGGACATAATTCAGAATTGTTCTCCAGAATGCCTGGACCAGTTTTTCTTCAATCTCTCCAGCATTTATCACTGTCCTTTTCTGTCTTGTTTGCCAATTCCATAGATATGAGGTAGAATCTCAGAATTGTCTCATTTGTGTCTCTCCAATCAAAGTGATGTAGAGCATTTTTTTATGTGACTATAGATAGCTTTGATTTTTTTTTCTTCTGAAAACTGCCTATTCATATCTTTTTTCCATTTATCAAATGGAAAATAGCTTTTGTCTTTAGAAATTGGACTCAGTTCTTTATATATTTGAGAAATTTACTGTAAATTACACCACCACTTCTATTTTCCTGCTTTCCTTCCAATTTTGGTTGTATTGGTTTTGTCTGTGAAAAACTTTTTCTTAACTTCATGATCTGACAGGTAAAAAATGCAGCTCTAATTTACTTGTGATATCTTTCTTTATGTCTGACTCATGTGCCCATTTGGACCTTATCTTGGTATATACTGTGAAATGTTGGTCTAAGCCTAATTTCTGCCTATAACTGCTTTCCAGTTCCCCCTGCAATTTTTGTCAAATAGTGAATTTTTTGCCCCAAAAGCTTAGATCTTTGGGTTGGATCAAACACTAGATTACCATGATCATTTACTATTGCACATTGTATACTTAAGCTATTATACTGATCCACCACTTCATTTCTTTCTTAAAGGGGGGGGGGCACAAGGCAATGGAGTTAAGTGACTTGCCCAAGGTCATACAGCTAGGCAATTATTAAGTGTGTGAGGCCAGATTGAATTCAGGTCCTCCTAACTCCAGGGTTGATGCTCTCTATCCACTGCACCACCTAGCTGCCTGCACCACTTCATTTCTTAAACAATACCAGATTGTTTTAATTATTACTGCTGGATAGTCTTCTTTCATTTTTTTTAAAATTGATTCTTTTGATATTCTTGACCTTTTGTTCTGCCAGGTAAATTTTTGCTATTATTATTTTTTCTAGTTCCATAAAATAATTCTTTGGTACCTTGATTTTTATGACATTGAATTAATAAATTAATTGAGGTAGAATACTCTTGTATTTTATTGGCTTGACCTAACCATGATCATTTAATATTTTTTGCAGTTGTTTAGATTTGTCTTTATTTTTGAATAAAAATAAAGTGTTTTTGAAATTGTGTTCATATACTTTTTAGTCTGTCTTGGCAAGTATAATACTAAATATTTTATACTGTCTACAATTATTTTAAATAGAACTTCTCTTTTCATCTCTTCCTGCTATTTTGTCCACAACATATAGAAATGTTGATGATCTATGGGAGTTTATTTTATATGCTACAAGTTTGCTGAAATTGTCTCTTGTTCAACTAATTTTTAGTTCTCCAAGTATGCTATCATACTGTCTATAAAGATTGAAAGTTTTTTTCCCCCTCATTGCCTGGTCTTACTCCTTCAGTTTCTTTTTCTCGTAATTACTATATCTAGCATGTCTAGTAAAACATTGAATAATAATGGTAATGATGGATATCCTTACTTTACCTCTGATCTTTGTTGGGAAGGATTCTAGATAGATAATGCCTACTCTTGACTTTAAATAAATATTTATCATTTTTAAAAAAAGGCTTCATTCATTTGTATGTTTTTAAGTTTTTTGTTTAACAGGAATGAATATTATATTATGTCAAAAACTTTTTCTGCATCTATTGAATAATCACATGAGTTTTATTATTTTTATTATAGTTTTGGTCAATTGGGCTTATATTTTTCCTAATATTGAACTATCCCTTCATTCCCTATATGGTCTATTTATGTTATTGGGTTGTTTTTCCTTAACAGATGCTCAGTTTTATGAATTAGTTCAATGTTATTGATTTTTTATTTTCAATTTTATTTTCTCCTCTAATTTTCAGGATTTTTATTTTGCTGTTTGAGGATTTTTCATTTGTTCTTTTTCCAGCTTTTAAAGTTTTACACCCAATTTATTGTTCTGCTCTTTCTCTTTTTTTCAAATCACTTTCTAGAGATATACATTTTCCTCTACATTTTGCTTTAGCTGCATCTTACAAATTTTGGTATTTTTTACTTTTTTTGTCATTATCTCTAAAGAAATTATTGACTTTTTTCTATAATTTATTCTTTGATTTACTCACTCTTTAGGAATAGAGTATTTAGTTTCTGATGAATTTTTAATCTATATCTCTATCATTTCATTAAATGTATTTTTATTACATCATGGACCAAAAATCATGAATTTAATTTTTCTGCTTCTCTGCACCTACTTGTGAGGCTTTAAACCTTCATATATGGTCAATTTTTGTAAAGATGTCATGAACAACTGAGAAAGGAATTCCTTTGGATTCCTATTCAGCTTTCTCCAGAGATCTATCATATCTAATTTTTCTAAAATTCTATTCATCTCCTAAACTTATTTGTTTTATGATTAGATTTATTGAGTTCTGAGAGGCTAGTTTGTTTTCCCATTAGTATACTCTTCTATTTCCTTTTGCAGCTTTTTAAACTTTTCCTTTAAGAATCTATTTCACTGGGTCCAAGTATATTCAGTATTGACAGTGCTTCATTGTCTTTTTTTTTGGTAAAGCAATGAGTTAAGTGACTTGCCCAAGGTCACACAGTTAGGTAATTATTGAGTGTCTGAGACTGGATTTGAACTCAGGACCTCCTGACTCCAGGTTCAGTGCTCTATTCACTGCACCACATAGTTGCCTCCTCAATGTCTTTTAGCAAAATGTAGCTCCCCTGATTGCCTCCTAATTAATTTAATTTTTGATTTTGCTTTATCTGAGACCATAATTGCTAGTCATGCTTTTTTTATTGCAGCTGAAGCATAGTAGACTATGTTTCAGGCCCTTGTTTTAACTCACACTATGTTCTTCTGTCTTTGTGATCTTCTTTGTTTTATGGATGAGTGCTCCCTGGGCAAGGTCACTATGATAGATTTCTTTTGGAGTTACATTATGCCAGCTAGTGAGTCACAACTGATATAGCCAAACCAGAAGCTACTTGAAGCACCCTTCTTCCTGCTGCTACTAAGGAGGATCACTCAGGGCTTAGCATATCATTCTAAAACACCAAATGCTTTTAGTGATAAAACACACTTTGTTTCAGAGCATGCCTCAAAACCCTCACGTGGTTCACTGAATCTAGGGAGAGCATCTCTAAGCATGTTAAATGGAAGTTGTAGGACAGAAGTTGACGGTGAACCCAGATACACTGTAATCTACATATAACTACAAACTTAGATTTGCAGTCATTAGATAGTCATTCTATGTGATTGTTCTTGAAATGTATTTCCTAGTACTGAAAAATGCCTCAGATGTGATACATGTGCCACATGACTTGGTGAAAAGAACAATGGAGCCAGAAAAAGAGGGTTCAAATCTCTGCTATTAATTTGCTATATGATCTTATTACCTAAATCTCCTCTCAGAGCCCCAGTTTCCTGAAGTTTGCATTAGATGATCTCCAAATTTTTTTACTGCTTTAAATACCATAATCCTTTGACTTTGATATAAACCTATCTTCAAGTTGATATCAACTCATTAACCAACAGTCTCTGGGTTCAATAAGGATTGTCTCCTAACTACATTATCATCTGAGCCATATTTTTCTGTCTTGTTCAAAATGCTTTCTTAAATGCCTTGTCCATAATCCAGATGCTCTCTGCTTATTTTTCATGTCCTACCAATCTTGTAACCAAGTCCTGTTAAAAAAAAAAAACTGAAGATATGGGGAAGCTAGGTAGCATAGTGGATAGAGCACCAGCCCTGGAGTCAGGAGGGCCTGAGTTCAAATGTGACACTTGATACTTACTAGCTGTGTGACCTTGGGCAAGTCATTTAATCTCATTGCTTCAAAAAAAATAACAACAAATAATAAGGGAAAAAATGTTAGTTTGCTACTACTTCTTGGTGAACCAATACTAATTTCCAGTGGTCACAAATAATGCATTCTGGAATTTTTCCAGGCATTGAAGTTAAAGTTATTGTATATGATTTTTCAGGTATCATCCTACCTACCTCCTTCCCCTACTCCCTACAAAACATTTTTTTGATAATCAGGACATTTCTCAATTCTGAGTCTCAAGGGACTTCTTCCATTAACTTTGGGTCCCAGGAGTCACTAACAGTAGTTCTGTATTTGACAACCACAAGCTCTTTCTTTGCCCCAGCATTGTTTAGTTCCAGATTACATTTAAAGCGGCCCAGCTACATCATCTCTTAGGTAACAATATATTATAAACTCTTTGAGAAACGGGAATGTCTCACTGCTGTACTTTTATCCCCATTGTCTAGTACAGTGCCCAGCACATGAGTTCTTGCTTGTTGATTGATTTGCTTATTAACAATGAACCAAGTTTGTGAAATCAAATTACCCTCCTCTGTATTAAATCGTTTTATTCAAACTACAATGGAAAGAAGGTTCCCAAGTAATGGAAGTCATTTGGAAGATGTATTTAAACAGTCTCACAGCTAGGTGGCTCAATGGATACCTAAGTTTGAATATGGCCTCAGATATTTACTTAGCTCTATTGACCCTGGGCAAGTTACTTACTGCCTTAATTCATCAGAGAAGGAAAAGACAAATCACTCCAGCATCTTTGCAGAGAGAATGCCATGAACAATATTGATGTACCATGGTCCACAGGGGTCATGAAGAATTGGACACAATTGAATAACACCAATTTGCTCAAAATACTCCTCTAGGTTAGGGGAACATTTAAAAAATATTTTAATGATTGTATTTCAATATAATCAGTTTCTTTTATAATTCTATGCATTTTATTTTATGAATTTAAAAACATTGTTCTGAGAAATCCATGAGTTTGAGCAGGTTGCCCAAAACGGTGCATGACCAAAAAAAAAAAAAGAATTCAATTTCTTGCTTTAGGTAATAATGACCTTTTAGAAAGGAAAAAAAGTCCATTCAAGTCCCTTCTAAGGAATAGCTAATTACATTTGGGTGAGTGGTGTTCAGACCTGTTATTTCATCAATATATGAAACTCTTCCCCAACATAAATCAGCATTTCCTTGTAAATTTTAGTTTTATAGAAGAGTCTGACTTGCCTGCGATTATATAA